>NW_026691139.1:300000-470448 GCF_020826845.1 Diceros bicornis minor | reverse complement strand
TTCAGAAATGGTCTACCGTGTGGTGCCAGTACTACTAAACTATAGGGGTTGTCTGAGTAGAATAGTGTCCCCCTAATATTCATATCCTTCTCAGCACCTCAGAATGTGACCTTATTTGGAAACAAGGTTGTTGCAGGTGTAATTAAGTGAAACTTATGTCATACTGGAGTAGAGATCAGCCCTATAATCCAATATGACCAGTGTCCTTATAAGAAAAGAAGACACACAGAAACATACAGGGAGAATGCCAGGTGACAACAGAGGCAGAGATTGGAGTGATGCCCCTACAAGCCAAGGGATGCCAAGGATTTCCAGCAACCACCAAAATCTAGGAAAGATCCTACCCTAGAGCCTTCAGAGGGAGCATGGCCCTCGCTTTCAGATTTCTAGCCTCCAGAACTTTGAAAGAATAAATCTGTTGTTTTAAGCCACCAAGTTTGTTCATACTTTGTTACAGCAGCCCTAGAAAACTAATATTTTTATATAGGTGCTAATTTAAAGAATAACTATATAGATTATCCCAGTAACAGAACTTTTTCTTCTGAAGAAAACAGTGTTTCTTCAGGTTAGATTAAGTAATACACAGATCTCTCTTTAAAGAAGAAAAATTCTCATGTATTACCAGTGATAAAACTATCTTAGGGGCCCGCCCGGTGGCGCAAGCGGTTAAGTGCGCGCACTCCACTGCAGTGGCCCAGGGTTCGCCAGTTCGGATCCCGGGCACGCACAGACGCACCGCTTGGCAAGCCATGCTGTGGCGGCGTCCCATATAAAGTGGAGGAAGATGGGCACGGATGTTAGCCCAGGGCCAGTCTTCCTCAGCAAAAAAAGAGGAGGATTGGCAGATGTTAGCACAGGGCTGATCTTCATCACAAAAAAAAAAACTTTATTAATTATATTAGTTTTATGAAAGATGATATTGCTTTGCTGAACATAAATGACACTTGTTGGGGTTAATAGATTATTTGCAAGTTTTACACTTCATTTATTGTGGGACGGACAGACTTGTAGGTGGCCTCAGATACCCGCCTCCTGGTATTACACCCTTGTATAATCCCCTTCCCTTGAGTGTGGGACCTGTGACTCTCTTCTAACCAAAAGAATACGGCAAAGGTGCTGGGACATCACTACCACAGTTACAGTATGTCATATAGGATTCCATCTTGCCAGAGACTCTCTCTCTCTACTGCTGGCTTTAAAGAAACAAGTTGCCGTGACTCTTACAACTGCAAGTAAATGAACTCTGTGAGCAACCTGAGCGAGCCTGGAAATGAACTCTTCCCCAGTCAAGCCTCCAGATGAGACGTAGTCAAGCAGAAGCATTGACTAAAGCCTTGTGAAACCCTAAGCAGAGGACACATCAAAGACCTGCTCAGACTCCTGACCCACAGAAACTGTTAGATAATAAATGTGGGTTGTTTAAAGCTGCTGTGGTTGTGGTAATTTGTTATGCAGCAATAGATAACTAATGCTCAACTTGATTCTTTTGATTTTAAGCATGATGATCCCTCATTTGAGTTATTATTGTCATTTTTTGCAGGGGGAAGTTTTAAATTTTTTAAAGACTTTATTTTTTTAGACCAGTTTTAGGTTTACAACAAAACTGAGAGGGAGGTACAGAGATTTCTCATATACCTCGTCCCCCACATATTCATAGCCTCCCCCATTATCAACCTCTCTCACCTGAATGGTACTTTGTTTTTTTGTGTGTGTGTGTGAGGAAGATTAGCCCTGAGCTAACATCTGTCGCCAATCCTCCTCTTTTTGCTGAGAGAGACTGGCCCTGGGCTAACATCTGTGCCCATCTTCCTCTACTTTATATGGGACGCTGCCATAGCACGGCTTGACAAGCAGTGCATCGATGTGCGCCCGGGATCCAAACCCCAGGCCGCCACAGTGGAGCGTGCACACTTAACCACTACACCCCAGAATGGTACATTTTTTACTGAAAAGATGAACCTACATGACACATCATAATCACCCAAAGTCCATAGTTTACCTTAAGGTTCACTCTTGGTGTTGCACATTCTATGGGTTTAGACAGATGTATAATGACATATATCCATCATTGTGATATCATACAGATTATTTTCACTGCCCTAAAAATCCTCTGTGCTCTCTTATTTTTAAATAGTGTATTTCTTTCAAACTATCAATCATTTTTTGATGAATCAATCAATTACCTAGTGCTGACATTCAACACTAAAAAGTAAAAATCTCTATTTAATTAAAAAGTCTTTTGTATATTTATTATTACTCTTAGTACAAAGAGAATTCTCCAAGTGGTGGGTAAATAAATTAGAGATTTTTACAATACGATTTTTTGCAATGTTAATATGATACGATCACACACGTAAGAAGACAATTCTCCAGTCACTTTTCCCAATTTAAACTACTGTGAAAATTTCATCCATACAGCACATCGTGATGTCATTTGGCCGTTACTGGGTAAAACATAAGTCATAAAAATAAATGCACACTCCACAGAAATCACAGGGCCATTCCCAGATATAAATGATCAATCAGATGATCCAGAATATACTTATTTTTGCTTACATTAAAATTTTAAATTATTTTATAAACATAACTGCAAAATATAAAAGTTCCCATTAATTAACATTCAAAATTATTCCCAAAGACACTCAGATCTATACTCTTGTTATAAAAATAGTAGAACAAAAACAAGTAAAAGTGATATAAAGGATATAAAAGGATAACTTGAATAATATTAATATGTTAACTTTTCTAATATAAATAATTTGCTACATTTGTTTCATTTATCAGTACTAGTTATGTAACAGGCATAAATGCCCTTTGTCACTAGCTTGGGATACAAAGATAGGCTCCAGGGGCCAGCCTGGTGGCGCAAGCGGTTAGGTGCGTGCGCTCTGCTGCAGTGGCCCAGGGTTCACCGGTTCGGATCCTGGGTGTGCACCGACGTACCGCTTGTCATGCCATGCTGTGGCGGCATCCCACATAAAGTAGAGGAAGATGGGTGTGGATGTTAGGCCGGGGCCAGTCTTCCTCAGCAAAAAAAAAGAGGAGGATTGGCAGATGTTCGCTCAGGGCCAATCTTCCTCACCAAAAAAAAAAAAAAAAAAAGATAGGCTCCAATTCTATCCCTAAATCATGGGTGACTGAGGCCCTCCCCCAGTCCCCTGAGTTCTCAGTTATTCCCTAGAGCTTTATCAGGGTCCCAGGAATATCCCCATGTGGTGTTTAGGGAAGATGCTGCACTCATACCCAGGTGGTGGGGTACCCTGACCTGGTCATCAGCCCTGGGCTGAGCTGCTAGGTGGGTCCAGTCTCTGCTCCTGGTAACTCACTTGAAACTCCCACAGTCAATGCCCAGATCTTAGAACGCTAAGACTTCTCTGCCCTTGTCAGAAGGATAGGTATGGAGGGGCAGGTAGGAAAAGGAATACATTCCAACCTTCACTGATGACTAGCCTATCACCCAAGGACAGACAAGAGGCTTCTTGATAAAGCATAAAAAAAGAAAAACAATCAATAAAGTTCCTTGGTGAGACCTTCTCTCTTCAATATTCAATTTCTAGCAGCACATCTCAAAGCTGACAACAAAACAATGATATGCTACGATAATGTAGTTTTTTTAAGAACGATTGCCCAATTATACATTCATATTTACTTGGTGGATTTCAAGAAAAAATTGAAATACAATACTTAAGTATAGTCATAATTATGCATTGCCAAAAAAAGGAACACTAAAAATCTTCATTAAGCAATTCCACTTCTAGGTATTTACCCAAGAGAACTAAAAACATGTCCATCAAAAGACTTGTAAAGGGCTCACGTTTTCCGGTGCAGCACGTAAAGAGCTTGGAAGTCATCACTCCAGCATCACAAGCAAGAAGCTGAAAAAACTGAACATCAGCAATTCTTCTTAGACGCATCAGAGAATTGAGGTCACAGGGCAGGCCTTCTTAAGAAGAACAGAATGCTCTGGTGTGTTTCAAAATGTTTCAAAATAGGATTTTTCTCCAATCTTCACTGTGAGAACCCGGTAGAGCTCCTGGAGGAAAAGCTCATGAAAAGGTGGGCGTGGCCCCTTAAGACTGGCCCCCGGGAGGTGGTACATTTCAGACTTGTCTGAGCCTCCAGCAATTCGTCAGTTACCATTTAGGTTTTCTCACCCCACACTGAGTCCCAAGGAGGTTTCTGCTCATAGGTTTCTGCTCCAGGGCATTGTGGTTCTCTGTGTCTGCCTGTCTGTTTCTCCAGTTTTTGAAGACACAAGCACTAAGCAGTTTGTATGTATTATTCTCACTCAATCTTGACAATAATTCTTTGATTCAATTATTTTCTCCACATTACAATGATTAAATGGAAGGTTAGAAAGGTTGAACTGTACCTAAAGTCTGAAGCAAAGCCAGGCCTTGAGCCTAGACTGCCCAACTCCAAAACCTCTGCTTTGAACCACCCTACTGTATGGCCTATTCAGCCCCATTTCCTGTCACGCGACTTGGAAGCTAAGCAGGTTAGCTGTCTCCTGATGGGGTAGGGGAGAAAGCAGAAGATGAGAGAAGACATGGGTGGCGGCCTATTAAGGCAAGTGTTATTACTTGTAATCCTAGATCTACCACTATTTCTATACATCACCTTGGCTGGATAACTTGATGAATAAAATGAAGGAAAATGGACAGACCGGATCCAGATTTTTCCGTTAGATTGGAATATATTAATGGGTTTGAAGGGATCAAAGAACACTGAAATTCTGTGATGGTGATACATATGTGTGCACATGGTAGGGCATATACCTTTTTCTGGGAAGAAGATCCATGGCTTCAGATTCTGAAGCAAGTTTGTAATCCAAATATTTTAAGATGATCTTTAAGGTCCCTTTCAACTCCAACAGTCTGTGCATCTTCCACTGAGTCATAGTTCTTCTTTACCTTAATTTCTACCCATTATAGAGACAACTTGTTTTCCTTCCAAAATGTATAATGTTTGAGGGGAAAAGAAGAGAAATAATTTTTCATTTTGAAACATTGTGCTCTAAAGTTCTTTGGTGGATGTTTGTATTTTGCCTAACAATTGCATCTGCATCTTTGAACAAATACATTGGATATGGTCATTTCCACATCAATATCACCTATACAGGTAGACTAACTTGTATTCACTTTGTACAGTTAGAGAAGTTCTGGACAAAATCAAATAAGCATAACTCAACCATTCCCATTTTCACCTATATAGTCACTGTGCCAATTTGTTGAAGCTAGAAAGTCTGGATTTTTCAGTGATTTTAAGAATCTTATAAACTAAGGTGAAAAATAGAATTTTTTTCTTAAAGGAAAGGCTTCCTATGTTATGAGGAGAAATGTTTTATTAAGCATTTTTTAGTCAGGAAGTTATGACAAGAATCTTCACACATTCTCAGAGAAACCCTGAAATGGGTAAGTAATTCATAGGCTGGATTTGTGCAACATAATTATTCCTTGGAGATTCTAAGAAATACCTAGGGAGGATATTAGACTTTCATTAGTTATACATTTGGGACTTGACTGTGTTCACTGAATCTTAAAAAAAGAGGAATCTCCCATGAAGGACAGAAATATGAGAACAAGCAAGTAGTGATATGCTGGTAAATGTTTAACAACTGGGTTTCCAGAAAAAATAAAAAGCCCTGATTTGTAGTGTTTGCTGGTTTTTGAAAGACCTTCTGAGACAGTAAGAGTAAAAATCAACGTGGACTGAAAAACAAAAGTCAGCCCTGCTGTGAATCAGGCTGGAAGGACAAACATACAAAGTCAGCTGCAAAGTTAAGAGGACAAATGGCTTATCCCAAGGTTCGGTGGGTGTAAAATGTCATAACGCCCCCTTTATGAGTGATCACTACTTTCTCACCAATGACGCTCCCAGACGCCCTTTGCTATTCACAATTGGATTCCCAATTGCTAAACCTTCCTACCCTCATGGAGGCACACAACCCCTCGTTAATCCCCAGTTCTCTAATCCTGTCTCAGAAACAGCAACCAACCCAGAATGGATCTCCCCTCCCATAGGCCCTCCTTGGAATCCTCCAGCAGGCACCCAACATTTATAGACCCGTCCTCTCCTCCCCCTTGGTCAGGTGACCCAGCACAGTTCCTCCGACTGCACTCCCTTGCTGTGCGTCAGTCAATAAGTCAGATTTTGCCAGACTACAGGCTGGAAGTCTTTGGCTGATGAGATTTTAACATTTTCATGGTGTTAATACTCCCACCAACGCTGATTTTAAGCTGCCCAAATGATGCCCCTGAACATGATCTGGAAAAACATGAGCACGATCAGCAGAAGTTGGTACAAGCTGGCTCCACGGCCCAGGTTACACTCTCAACAGCCATGGAAGAGATATTTTTTAATCTCTATTTTATAGATACGGAAACCAAGGCTTAGAGTTTACATAAATTATTTAAGGTCACAAAGCTGGTGGCAGAGCCACCATTTAAATCTGTGTCATTCTGATTCAAAATACTATGATCTTTTAACTAACACCACCCTGTTCAATACATTATAATAGTATCATCTCATAGTAATTTCATAGGTGTAGACCTTTTTAAAGACTGCACATTCCATTGCTTGTACAGGCTGCATTTTATAACACTTTTGTGTATCTTCCACACACTGTATGGTAGCTGTGAAACTTTAGGTAAAATATTTATCATCAATGAGGTCTCATCTGTAACATGGGGACAAATACAGTGCTTATCCCATAGGGTTGTTGTATAGATTTTAAAAATTAATAAATATAAACTGATAAATATAAACTGCTTAGCGTAATGACTAACACATAGTCAGTACTTAATAAATGTTAGCTATTAAAATTACAATGCTATATATGTAAAGTGCAAAATAAATGTCATTTTTATGGGCATTCAACTTTATAAGTCTCTATAATTCTCATTCAAATCACTTTCAGATTTTCCTATACAAGTGAGATGGTTTAAAAAATCTTTCTATAATCCTGTTTCCATTAATTATTGCTGCTTTACAAACCAAAACTCATTGGTTTAAAACCACAATGATGTACTGTTTTTCACATTTCTGTGGGTTGTCTGGTGGTTCTATTCCATGTAGTGTCAGCTGACGTCTCCGTACGGCTATGTTCAACTGGAAACTAGGCTGGGGAACCCTGGTCTTCTTCCAACTGGCCTCTCTCTTCACATGTGTCTCATCCTCCAGGGCCATTCCACATGGTGTCTCTCTCTAGCAATATAGTCTGGACTTCCTTACGCTATGATATCTAGGTTCCAAAATGGAGTTTTCTAAGAGGACAACTTGAATGAGCAAGCCCTCAACAAACCCTACTGTGTCACATTTGCTAATGTCCGTTGACCACAGCCAGTTACACAGCCAAGCCCAGAGCCCTTGTGGAAGGGAGCTACACAAGGGCATTAGTACTGAGAGGCATAGTTTTTGGGGGGCCACCAATGCACCAGCCTGCCACAGATTCCTATGCATATTCATGTACAAACCTCTTTCAGAATCAATGAGAAGATGCCAAATAACTGATTTTATAGAGAGAGTCTTTAGTCCTGTGAATAATGAAAGCAGAATTGGAACTGACAAAGTTCCTGTCAGTCTGATTCTCTGCGCCATATATGCATGGCCCTATCACACGATGAGAACTGAGAAATAATGGCAAAGTCATTTTAATGAGCTAGGGAAGAGTGAATCAATTATGATCCTATAAGTACCAATTTCCATCTACCTCTTTATGGACTAAAAAAAGTGTCACAGATTATGCTAATCATTCATCTAACAACACACACACAACGTCATCATCATTAGGATTGTCATTATACCCGTTACATTTTTATTAACGTTTTCTCCCTGAAATTTCCATTTGAAAGCCAATGGTAATTTCATTTTGAAATCAATTCTGACTACGAATGGCTCCAATACATATTTTGTTTCTGAAGTCAGCCTCCCCTGATAAAAGCTGGCCTGTTTCACTTTTTTCTTGTTCCTTTCCTCTGTTCTTCTGAGGGTGAAAAATAATAGCTCTTTTCTTTGAAAAGAGCTATTATTATATGTCTACCGTAATTATAAGCAAGATTCAATTACACTGCTCTAAAATATTCATTGCAAATTTATGATTTAAAGATATTTCATTTCCTATTCATGTGTATTTCCCACACTCACAGTATAAATATTTACAGTTAATTATAGAAAATTTCACACATTAATCCCAGTAGCATGAAAATATATTAATAAATTTACATTAATAAGTGATTCTTTGAAAAATTATTTAGAAGTGGGAAAAGAGAAGAATGTCATATAACTATGGTAGTCAGAGGCTTAGGCTTTGGGGTCTCTTATTTACCCAGGGCCTTTCCAAGACCATGGTCACATAATCGTATGTTTTCGTAAAATCTATAAAATGAGGATATTTTATCTTATCTTAGGACCTTTGTCTCTTTCCACTTTGAATTCCCCTCCATCACACGTCCTCTCATGTAGGGTAGCATTGGAACGGCTGTGGCATTTTTAGACTCTGGTAAGGAAAAGTTAAGTGAGGAATACATTTAGTTTGGGTATTGTGGGACGTACTTAAATGGCTTATGGTCACATCGATGTATAATTGTTATGCCCGTGATCTCAGCATAGGAAAGACCTTCAGAAATACTTCTTTCCAATTAAGATTATGCACACTCACACATTGTGAAGGTGCAGGCCACATGAATGTATCTTACAGTGTCTAGCATGGAAATTTGTTGGAGTAGAAGAGAAACACAGTTTGAAATTTATGGACTAAATTGTCTTTTTATTCTGAAGTGAAACCAAAAATACACACCAAAAAACTATAAAGGGGAAAAAAGTAATGTACAGGTATATCGGGCAATTCATTAATAACAAGTACATGTTTTCTTTGTGGATTTGTTCTGTTTACAGTATTGGTCAGCTTTTAAACTTTTGTAAATTGTTATGATTCCTCTTCTCAACCTAAATAAATATTCACCTTCATACTTGATTAGGTAGTAGTACTTTTGTATTCTCTTCTTAAAGAATGCTCCCCAAACTATGCAAGCAAAACCTGGATCTGCTCCCAATGGTAACCAATCTCTAATACAGTAAAATCTTCTATTTGAGGGATTGAGCTATTGGACAATAATAAAACCATGTTAAGTAAATTCTTTTTTTTTTTTTTTTTTTTTTTTTTTTTTTTTTTTTTTTTTGTGAGGAGATCAGCCCTGAGCTAACATCCGCCAATCCTCCTCTTTTTTTTTTTTTGCTGAGGAAGACAGCCCTGGGCTAACACCTGTGCCCATCTTCCTCCACTTTATATGGGACGCCGCCACAGCATGGCTTACCAAGCAGTGCGTCGGTGCGCGCCCGGGATCCGAACCAGCGAACCCCGGGCCGCCGCAGCGGAGCGCGCGCACTTAACCGCTTGCGCCACCGGGCCGGCCCCTAAGTAAATTCTTTTTGTTTCTGGATTTCCATTTTTCTTCTCTTTACTCATGAAGACTGATTCACTCATCTATAAAATGTGACTCTAGTCTCTTACTTTCACTTTAAACTCTGACACGTAGGATTAGAGATGAATTTTGGCCAGAGTAGATCATTAATCCTGATTGACTGAATGTATTGGCCAGGGTTCTCCTGAGAAACAGAATAGAGAGAGCGAGAGAGAGAAATTTATTATAAGGAATTGGCTCACCCAATTGTAGAGGCTGGCAAGCATGAAATCTGCAAGATTTGTTTTTCTGCCAGTCTAGGCCTGCAGGCTGGAGGCCCAGGAAAGAGTTGATGTTGCAGCCGGAGTCTGAAGGCAGACTGCACGCAGAATTCTCTCTTCCTTGGGAAGTTGGTCTTTTCTCCCTTAAGGCCTTCAATAGTGACGGGTGAGGCCACTCACATTTTGGAGGGTAATCTGCTTTACTCTAAGTCTACTGATTTAAATGTTGCTCTCATCATAAAGTGCCTTCACAGCAACATCTAGACTAGTTTTTGATCAAATATCTGGGTACTGTGGCCTAGTCAAGTCGACACATCCAACTAACCATCACACTGATGAACACACAGCGAAGGTAGGAACCAGCATTGCTACATTTACTTAAGTCATGACATGAAAATATATATACCATATTCTATTCTTTTGTAGGATGATGGATTCTACGAAACTAAGTATCCAAATTAATAAAAAGGGACCAGATAAAGAAATCACTTTTTGCGTCACTATGTGAAACAAACAAGATGTCAGAAGAACACAAAAGGGTTTGACTGTAGAAATAGCAGAATGTTGAGATTTTGGCCAAAGTTATGAGACTGGCCCAGTCCCTACGAACCAGCTAGAAAAAACAGACTACTTTGAATTATAATTCCTCCAATCCCTTAGAGAATTCCAGAAAAACCAAGAGATCACAACTATGTGAACCTAGATCCCTTACAGTTCTAATATTCTGTAACTCAATTTGATGTTAAAAAATGAGATTCATAGAAGATGGGGGACGAAATATTGAAACAAGAAGATTTGATAATAGTTCTACACTAGATGTGTTAATGGCATATGCTACCTTTTGCCTCAAAGAGCCTATTAAATCATCATCTTAAATTATCATCAAAAAAGACAGCTTTGAGAGGCAAAGGGGGTTTAAAATCAAACATATTTATAGTTCACATCATAGTTCAGAATAGCTGATTCTCTAAACAGTGTCTCGAAGAACTGCTTGTAAAGTGACTTTTAACAGGTGCTGACAGAAGTTAAATACAAAATAAGCCCCCTTTGTCATCCATAACTTTAACATTTTGAAAATAGAGTTTGTGGGGTGGAAAAATCTTTAAATAAATTTTATTAGATGACATGTCATATTTAACATCTTAGCAAAATCCCATTGTTAAGTGGAAATTATCACTCCAAATGCCAATATTCTTATTAGGAGATTTATGAGCCTTTTAGTTTACATTTCTTCCAACAAATATCACGCTCTCATGCCACTGTGCAATTTAATACAAGACAGTAGGGCCATATAGCCTATCAGTTCTAGCCTCCAAACATTTTCTCCTGTTAGTCTCTCACTTGATCCTCCTCTACATTCTAGTAAAAGGTCTGTCTGACGTCATTCTCCTGCACTTTCTTCACTCTCCAGCTCTTATGTCCTACTTCTTTATTCTAATCCAATCTAATACCTCATCCAAAGATCAGACCAAGTCTTAACCCCTTAATGAATGTGAGTGCATAGAAGGGAAGCATCAAGATAATAAGGCATTCAAAATTTGTAGCAGTGGTTTTCAAACTAGCGTCTTATAAAACAACGGTTTCCCTCACGCTGATCTGAGATATTTTAACTACTAAAATCTTAATATTGGAAGTTTTTTCCCAATCTGCATATTAAAAAATGTAATTAGTAGATAAAATTTTCAATGCTAAAGAATTCTTTTGTACATTTAAAGTAAAATTTTATTGTCAGCTAGTACCCACCAGACGACAAAATGAATGTATCAATAAATGAATACTAATGAAAATTGAAAAAATATTCATTTTATCTTGTACTGGATATTAGCTGTTGCTAAATTTTACATGAACGTTCTCGTCGCTTGAAAGGAATATCCCCACTATACATTAATACATCAACATTCTGAGTACTTGTTAGCTTCTTTTGAAAGAATAAGTTGCTGATATCCCAGTTAGCTCAAAGTGCACTGACAAATTGAGTTTATCTGAAGTTGTAGCATTAACCGTGAGCTTGGACATCCCCACCAAGGTATCACCACCATATGAGACCACACAGAAACAGTCAGCCTTCCAACCCAGCATCATCTCTCATTTTAGAAACATGACACATATTTTTTTTTTATCCAGTTGTAAGTTCTTCAAATGCATGGACTAAATTTCACTTCAAATGCATGGACTAATGCTCCACACCACCTATCACGTTACTGGCATATCAGAGATGCTTAATTATGATATTGTTATTTCTACCATTAGATGGCACCCTCCGACGTTAGATCTACCAGTCTTCACCCCACTACCCGCACATATCTTCCCAACACCAATCCTAGCTGCGAATCTCTTGATCAGCATCAAAGAGTAACCGGAGACCAATGTTTTGTTTTGTCTTGTTTCCCGCCTCCGTCCCGTCCCGTCCCCACCCCCCCCCCACGTGTATCTAGTTTCTCTCCTCACTCTTAGTGACTGAAAAAGGAGCAAAAGAAAATGGTAACCTCACCCACCTCTTTTCTGGCAACTAGATCTACGGAAACCCAACATACATTGGCTGAGAACAAGAACAGCAGCATCAACATTAACAATAATAATTACCTTTATTAGGTGCTTAATTTGTTCAGGCATTGTGCTAAGCACTTGACATGGATCATCTTGTTAATTCCTCTTAATGCACCTACCTGCATTAAGAGGCATTTTGTAACTGGATAACCATTTTCCATAAATCCTAAAATGGGTCTGACGTGGAAGAGAGAAATAGGGTACCCAAAAAGGCCTTGCAGTTGGGATGAGGGAAAAACAGCAGCCTTGGTGACTAAACCCCAGCCCAGCGAGAGAATGTCCCAGCTGATGCCAGCAGGGATAGATGATGACACCCAGGATCATGTGCTCTCCCTGCCTTACCTTAGCACCACTTAGAGGAAAAAGAACATTTCAATATATAGGGGGAAGTTGAAGCCAGGTACCTGAGGGATACTGTACATGTTAAGCCAATTTGCTATTTTTTCCTGTTTAATTTGAGGGGTGATTCAGGGGTCTCGAGGATTTGTGAGCTTGTTTTCTAGAGGATTTATGAGCTTGTTTTGCAGAACAAAGAGAATGTCTTTGGGGAGGTTGTGATCACAAGATGGCTGGCCCTCAGCAGCTGGTGGAGCCCAGAAGTCAGATTGCCCCCGGGCGTATTGGGAGTGAGCCCTTCTTCCCTGAAGCTCCTCCTGCCCAGCCCTTTAGCTCTATAAAACCCCCTGCTTTCTGTTCTTGGGCAGGGGGATTTGAGCGAACCCAGGCTCCCACCTACTCGTTTCGGCCAATTCAAATAAATCTTTCTCCATCTCCAAGCACTGATGTCTCAGTATTTGGCTTGCTGGGCATCGGGCACACGAACTGGAGATTGAGAGGTTCAGTATCAAAGTGACTCCTGAAACGACTGAGATTGTTCCCACCAATAGATGGATTGGGCATTCATAATAGATATTAATTTCAGTTATGGAAAAATAAATGTGTATTTCTTGCACATCTGAGTTTGTAGACCTGGGTATTAATATCACCCTATGGTTCACGGGGAAAAAAACCCCTGAGATTCAGACATTTGTCCAAGATCATACAGATATTCAGTGATGGTGTCTGGGTTTGAAGCCATGATGTCTGAATCCAGAGTTCAGTCTTTTGAGTATTGGATATATAAAAATTTTACAAACATAATGGGAATGGTGTGACATTAAAAAGGTAACCTGCCTCAGTATCATTTCTTCCAGAAGTTGTGTCCTTTCTGTGTATCCCTGGGTCACCAAGAAAAGGCACAAACGTATCTGGATCGTAGCACTGTCCTATAGAACTATAATTCAAGCTAAATATATAATTTCAAATTTTCCAGCAGCCACAGTTTAAAAAGTAAAAAGAAACAGATAAAAATAAATTTTCATAAAATATTTCCTTTAAAAAATATCCAAAATATTATTATTTCACCATGTAATCAATATTTTAAAATTTCAAATAAACTATTTTACATTTTTTTACACTAAATCTCTAAAATCTGGTATGTATTTTTTTAATTGAGGTATAATTGACATATAACATTATATTAGTTTCAGGTGTACAACATAATGATTCGATATTTGTATATATTGCAAAATGATCACCACAAAAGTCAACATCTGTCACTACACACAGTTATAATTTTTTTTCCTTGTGATAAGGACTTTTAAGATCTATTCTCTTAGCAACCTTCAAATATGCAATACAGTGTTATTGACTATAGTATCTCATGTGTATTTTATCCTGACACCACATCTCAGTTCAGATTAGCCACATTTCAAGTGCTAAACGGCCACATGTGGCTAGTGGCTACCTTTTGGACAGTACTGGCCCAGATAAAACAGAGTAAGGGGGTGATTCCAATTCATCACAAAGGATTACTTTATGACCCCAATTCATGGCGTCCCCAGGCGCTCCTTCCTCCACAAAGAGCTGCGGGAAGCACAGCCTTCCTGTCTGTCTGTCCCAGAACTTTACCTTCCTTTGAAAAAAGTCTCAAAATTCTTAGGCGTCAAGCTAGCATTTTCTTTTAGTAAGACAATTTTCATTTAACTTTTTCTTCTCTCACTTTTATGAACAGCCTTATTGAGGAATAACTGGCATACAAAAACTTACTTTAGTGAGAAAACATTTATTTCGTTTTAGTAAGAACAAAAGTTTATCAAGCTTTTACTACCTGTCCTGTACTGTCCTAGCTTTTATTAATCTAAGTGAAATCTTGCAACCTATGAGTAGGTACTACCAGTATTATCTATCCCATTTCATATATAAGGAAATTGAGGCTTAGCGGACGAAGGCCACTTGTCAAGGTGATTCAGCTAGAAAGAGTGGACGCCTGAATTCAGAATCAGGCAGGCTGCCTCCACTGAGCAATACTGCCTTCAAGGTACCTAACTGTAAATATCAGAAGGAGGTAGGTTTGTATTATCACACCATAAAATGCTAGAGGCAGAGGTGAGGAGGTGCTAGGAGCATTTTAATATAATTACCAAGAGACATAGAAGAAACAAAAAAGTCTTTATGCAGATTTCTGGCTAGTCAAGCTAATCTCTCTTTAGATAACACCTATTTACTTATTATAGGCATGTGACTCTTCAGTCTTTTGCAACCTTAATATTTGTAAACAATGAGCTTTCCATAATAATTCTGCATAAGGTTTGCTGAGCACATTACACAGTAGAAATACTTAATGAAACAGAATAGTGTTAGAGCACCTAATTTTTAGTATTATGCTCTCATGGTACATTCAAGAATGTTTGAAACTATACTCAGAGTTTCCATGAGATGTATTCTCCCTTCAAGACCAACTGCTAGAATAGTTTAGAAGCATGAGGACTGCCAGCATTTTCCACCTAAAGATGTTCCTTTCCCTTAACCTGGCACCACCACCCATTATCACCTTTGGCACCACTAATGAATATGGAGAGAACCCCCCTTGAGCCTAAGTTGCATTCTTCCTAGACTCAGACATGTCTGAGCATTTCTGGCAAACAGATAAATCAGAGCCACAAGGAATCGAGGGGCGGGGCGGGGGTGGTGGTGGTGGCGGGTGCCTTTAGGCAAAGAAAGAAAGAGAACTGAAGCTCATTGTTTCTTCTATTAAAAATGTCCTGGGTAAAGAGTGAGAGGAGTAACATTAGGCGAGTGTGGCTCGTCACAATCAGTGCCTAATATCAGGCGAGTGTGGCTCATCTTGTTCTATGACTTCCCCTTCCTCCTAGGGCCCCACCTTCCCTCCCTCCAGGGACCTGGGCCAGATCCTGAGGGGAGGAGCATTTACAGAAATGGAGGAGAGCTGCCTAGCTCAGAGGTCTGAGAAATATTGGGCGCCCAAATCAGCACTGCTTTGGAACCTTTGAGAGACAATGAAACAAAGGTAGGAATTTTCCCCACTTGGAGAAGAAGCCAGTGCAGACTTAAGAAATCAAAGTACAGAGTGAAGCCTTGGCATAACCTGAGCTCCAACACACCAGCAGTGTTGGGGACATTTCCAGCCACAGAGCAAAGCCCCAGTGACCTCAGCTCGCCTCAACGTGGCAGGGGCAACATCCTCACAGCCACACGTTCATCAGCAGCCTACACCCACGCTGACAGGCAGCACCAGGCAGCCTACATACCCCCAGAGTCTGGCATAAAGGAAGGAAAATGTTTGCCCGGCGGCTGAGTGAGCTGAATGTGAGCACTTATGGGAATTTATGGGAACTCCCAGAAATAGTTGGGATGGGGATACCTGGAGGCAGCTGGAGGTTCCACAGAGAAATAATCCATGTGTTGCTAGCCTAATTTTATTGCTAGCTTTGTGTAGTGTAGGCACGGGTTATACATGCACTGTGCTGTCCTGCTACCATTTCTCAGACTCCAGCTCATGGTAAGTGTTCAACGATCGCTCAATTATTTGTTCCTGACCTCAGGAAAGAAAATAACATGTAACATGTCAGCAGAGAACAGGCAAGGGAGATCACTGTGTGGGGGATGCCAGGGAAGGAATGGGCACCAGGATGAATTACTGGATGGTGTCTGATGACCCATCCTACAGGAACACACTTCCTGGCAATGGCGGATCCGGATCCTGGACCTATAACAAATGCGGAATGGACGGCTCCCCTTTAGTCAATTTAGTCAATGGTATTTTGGCAATTAATTATTACCAATACAAGTGATCATGTATACATGTAACACAAGTGATCATACCAACATATGATGGTATCCAACAAATCGAAAGTTTAATAGGAATTTAATTGCTTTATTGAGAGGTTTTTTTTTTAATGTTTTACGTTTGCTTTAATAGGAATTTATCTCAGTTACTCAGTCCTATAACTGAGCAAGAAGTGAGTCACATTGTTTCAGGAATTCAAATCACGTTGCACAAATAAACGGAAAAATGATTCATCCTTTCAGATTTCCCTAAACAAACTATAGCCGAGCTGCCAGTAGGACTAACACCAGGAGCATTTCTCAGCAAGAGGGCGCCAGAGGCTGACATTCTTCATATAATCTGCCTAGAGCCAGTGAAGATTTCAGAGTCTGATGACAAAGTTAAAGGGGCAAAGGAGTCAAATATATAAAAGCGATAGGCAGATGTATCTGGTTCACAGGCTTGCTTTATGCTAATGATTAAATAGTACTGAAATCTCCATAGTTGGTTCAGGATGTTAAATATGTAAATAGCAATATCTGAGCAAGGGAGATAGTGGTATCTTTCTACTTGAAATTGCCTTGCTGAATACAATGGGGTTTTTGTTAATGAATTAATTTTAATAGGCTTTTCTCCACGTAAAAGAAAACTCGGGGTGGTATTTCAATTATCAAAATCATTGGTACATATCCTTTTATGCAATGGCCAGATTGTTACACAAAACAATAGAAAGCATAACGAGGTATCTACTGTGGCTAAGTCATTGTTAATTTGCTAAGCAATGCCGATTTTAAGGATTTGGGTTTTGAAATGAAGCTGTAATGTAGGATACAGAGAGAGGGTTTTAGAATAGTCAAGTATCAAAAGAGAGAGCAGCCAAGTTGTTTTTAAAAGGGGGAGAAAGGCAAAAATATGATCCAAATTACAATAGAAATAGATTTTAAAAATAAATGTTTTTTAACAGAGAAAAGAAAAGGTCAATGGCCCTGAGGAACTAAGAGCAGGAAAATGTCAAGCTGAGGACTCTTCTGACAGAGGCACACAGCACAGCTTTATTCAGATCACTCAGCCTCTCACACCTGTAGTGCTCTTACACGTAAACAGAAACTGTGTTAATGAGTTACATTCTTTCATCATACCCTGTGTTTCTCCTTTCGGCACTTAAAATAGTAACCTGAACACCACACCCTTTATTATGGAAGAGTGGGGTAGCAGAGTTCATAGTCCTCACGTCTTGTTTTGAGCCAATCAAGCAGACACACAGAATTCAAAAGAACCAACAAATAGCTCAGGTTAGAGCAACAAGTTCCACTCAGAACCCATCGGGCAGTGGAAACTTGAAATGGACTCTGTCACATTCATCTCTCAGTATGTTAGTTATCTCTTGCCACATAATTAATTACCCTAATACACAGCGATTTAAAACAACATAGATTGATTACTCACAGTGTCATTGGGTCAGGAATTCAAGAGAAGCCCAGCTGGTGCTTCTTGCTCAGGGTCTCATGAGAGCCTGAGCAGTCACGATATCAGCGTGACCAGGCTGTAGTCATTTGCAGGCTTGACTGAGGCTGGAAGCTCCACCTCCAAGATGGCTCATTTGCGTGGTTATTGGAGGGGCCTCAGTTCCTCCCCTGTGGGCCTCTCCACAGAGCTGCTTGAGTCTTCACAACATGGCAGCCGGCTTCTCCCCGACAGAGTGAGCCAAGAGAGCCAGGCAGAAGCCACACATCTCTCATGACCCAGACTCAAGACACACTCAATCATTCCACGATATTCTCTTAGTTCCACAGGTCAGCCCTTTCCAGTGTGGGAGGAGACCACATAAGGACATGAATACCAGGGGGCTAGACTCACTGGGGACTATCTTGAAAGCAGGTTACCATACCCAGCTCCTCCAGTGTTCTAGATATTCATGGCATTCCCATATGGCCAACCTAGATGTAGGCAGAACAATATTTCTGCCAAGGGCCCTTTTCTACCTCCTTCCTCTCACAGCCTCTATGATTCTCTTTATAGCCTTTTTTCCGCACTCTCACCCTCTTCAACCAGACCCTCATAGTCTCTCACTGGGTCTCTTCTTTGTCAGCTTCTTTATGTTCCACTGCCAAATTGTTCCAGAGATTTTCATTGCTGAAGGCAGAAGAGAAGGGAAAAAAATCTTCACTGAGGTCAGTCTTTTAGATTCTCAATATAAAGCCATTAGCTTCTTCACACTAGCAAGATTCACACTTTTAGTATGCACTTTATTATGCCAAAGAATATTTGTCTCCTTCTTGATTCAAATTTCCAAAAACCCTGTTTTCTTGGTTTCAGTATGAGTCAGGCTCCAGGGAGCATGGGGGAGGGGGTATGGGATGAGGAGAGGGAAAGGAAACAAAAACCATATTACCATGCAACAATTGCAATCCATCAATTATTTGTAAATGATTCCTTTTGTATACACCTTATCCAATAAAATATAAGCTCCCCAAATGCAGACAGCATCTACTTGGTCACTGCTTTAGTCCTAGTACCCACAACAGTGTCTGGCACATAGCAGATACTCTAAGAATCATTTAGAATAAAATAGGCAGCCGCCTCAATGACGTTATTTGAGAGACTAAAATTGTCTCCTCTTGATATCCTAAGTGAAGATTCATAAATCTCTGTTAAAATATAATTATGTGATCTGGGACATAATATATTAAATAATGTTAATATGCTGACCTCTTAATTAATTAGTATATCTGTTCATTTCTTGATATGTATTTGTAATGCATCATAACTTGAGAATAAATCTAAACTTTGTCATCCACAAAGTCATTTACCGAGCACCCACTCTATAAATGAAATCCTTCTATGGCCAGTCAATACACAAAGTTACACCTGTTAGCAGAATTCATTATCAGATCACTGATGAATTTAAATATTTCTTCTGTTAGGTATACCATAATGGAATGATTTACCAAGGGATGCTGCCTCAATTTAAAACCACAGCTCGATACAGAGGCATCATCTTCAGTGGGGTTGAGGCCCCCCACACCCTGGGCATTTGGAGCCCTGGAATCTACAGTGTTGCACTCCATTTATCAGGCGGTATTCAGGAATAGAGGCCTCAGTGAGGCTAGTCTCAGTATACCTTTTGTGCTGTTCCATCCAAGCCAAGGAGAGAGGAGATACACCACGAGAAATAGTTCAATGAGAAGGAGAGGCTATATCGCTCTGGGCCCCAACCAAAAGCAGATTACATTCACCAGATAATTCAAGGAGGAGGGCTTATTTGAAAAGGGGTGAGTTTTCAAGATATGATGGGATGCAGACAAGCCTTGAGACAAAGTGCAAGTCAGAGGAGCTGGTGCTGGTAGAGTGGCTCAACAGGCTCGGAAGAGAGGTGGGCTGCTGACACCCAGGTGCAGACCACTGCTAACAGCCCCCTAGAGAGGAGCCAGCCTCGCTCTCCCATCCCTCCAACCTCCTACCGGAAGACAGAGAGGAGGGCACCCAGAACATCCAAGACAGGAGAGCTTTACTTTATTCCTCTCCGAATCCTTCACACAGGGCAGTGCCTGCCACAGACAATGAGGCCTTAGGAAACGTTTTGTGTGAACTGAGCCCAGCCTCCCCTACTCTCCCCCCACACTCATGCCGTGACACCTGGCAGGTCACTCTAGCTCCTGGATACCCAGCCTCCCACCTCTACCATAAGAATGATAATAACAAGAGGGATTCTTTCTGGGGAAAAAAAGGAGACAATGTGCTGTGAACTGTACATCTCTACACAAATACGAGTCATGGGAGATCCCTAAAGGAATGCTGCCTCTATGCTTATTACACTAAAATGTCATCCCCTAGGAACATTTTAATAGTGAAAAGACAGTGCAGATTTTCTCCTTTAAATTATTCTGCTTGATAAAGTAGGTAATGTAAGGCAGAGGAATCTACATGTATTTCCATGTTACTCAATAATTCTATTTTTATTTTCCATGGGCAAAAATCAGTCTTACGAAAGAAAAAAAAAAAGACTTGTTTAATTTTTAGTTTAGACTTAACCAAATCTGTATAAAGATAGAACTGAGTTGTCCAATACAGAAGCCATGAGTCATATGTGGCTATTTAAATTTAAATTTTAATGAATTAAAATTAAATATAATTAAAAATTCAGTTCCTTGGTCACAATTGTGACAATTCCAGTGCTCAGCAGTCACATGTGTTGGACAGTGCAGAACATTTCCATTTTCACAAAACGTTCTATTGGACGGCACTGAGCTTAGACAGATGACCTCTCAATTTTCCTCTAGAATTATATTTTGAAACTCATATGACTAAAATTAAAAATGACCACACTCTGGTTAGTTTATTCTGACCATGGCTGAGGTATGATCACAACATTAGATTCAAACTATAAATAATGGCTATCAGCATGAAATATTTGATTTTTACAACGAAGACAAGCCTAACTATATTAGCTACTGTTAAGTTATATTTAACAAGAATGATGTATGTTTAAGTACATGGGATTAAGGGGATCTTTTTAAAGTTTATAATTTCCCTCTGCTCATATAGCAGAGGTTCTATAATAAAAAGAATCACATCTTGCCAAGTGAAATCACTTATTTACATCTGTGTAAATATAAACAACGCAAAAACAAATGTGGTTCCAGGCAGTCGGAGCACGGATATGTTAGAATTTAATTTGCCACATCATTCAGCCTTTATAATAACAGAAGATGAGCTGGCCCTGTGGCGTAGCAGTTAGGTGCGCGCGCTCTGCTGCTGGTGGCCTGGATTCGGACCCTGGGCCCAAACCGATGCACCACTTGTCAAGTCAAGTGGTGGTGCTGTGGTGGTGTCCCATATAAAGTGGAGGAAGATGAGCACAGATGTTAGCCCAGGGCCAGTCTTCCTCAGCAAAAAGAGGAGGATTGGCATGGATGTTAGCACAGGGCTGATCTTCCTCACACAAAAAAAATAATAATAATAATAGCAGAAAGTATGACGGAACCACTTACAGCAGGATGTGAAATAGGTTGCTCTTTGTTAGCTACAGCTGATAAAACCTGATGAACGTCCTACATTCTGAACACGTCCTCAGGGCAGAGCCAAAGAGATCTTGCAACCATCACACCCAGTGGCCCACTTAGGGGGAAGGATAGAGACTCACTGAAGAGGAGACTTTGAAATGAATTGAAGGAAGAGAGTGCCATGGTGTCCTGTGGGAAAGGGGAGTGGTGTGCTGCCCCTAAAAGTGACGCAAGTAACAGGAGCCCTAAGAGAATCACCCAGAGAGATTATGGTTTTCTGCAGGAGATATTTCACTGCTCTGGTGGAAGTTTGCTGAATGGCAAAAATGTGTAGGCACATTCTATGAGAGTATTTTAGGAAGCTCTCACATCTGTCTCCAGGTGTTTGGAGGCATACATGAAGATACAGACTGGGGCCAGACTCAGGGCCCTCAAGGAATCTGTAGGTGAGAGGCAGCTGGGGCAGCCCGCAAGGCAGGGCCAAGAGAGAGACCAGCAAGAGGAATGGCCCGCCCCAGCTGGGCCTGGGTGCATGAGGTTCCCCATGTTCAATCTTTGCTGCCTGCCCATGGAAGAAAACCTCCTGAGTCTAGCGCTAGGGCAGGAGCCGGAACAGGGATATTGGCAAGTGTCAGCCAGCAAGTGCATTGCAAACATCAGGAAACTACAGTGCAGAGATGCCTGTGGAGGGAGAGGAGGGCAGAAAACCCACCAAATCATCCCACAAAAGAAAACTAACTACGGACACCTGCCAAGGTAGAGAGCAATTGCATCCGAAACACAGCCCCAGGAGAAAGACCAGTACCCAGTAATAGCAAACCCAGTAGGAATATGCAGAACAACTAACAATGATCGAGTAAATGCTTTACATAAATGAACTCATACAATCCTCACAACCGTAACTCATTATTAAAATAGTCATTAAAAAATCATTATTGGCACTTCATAGATGAGGAACCTGAGACACTATGGAATTATAACCAAGCTCACAAAGCCAGTGAGTGGTAGAGGCTCTAACCTCAGGTATCTAATTCCAGAGTCCATGCTCTTAACCACTGTACTTACTGCCTCCCTTTCTACCCCTTTACTGCTCATCACACTCCCCACTTGAAAGCTGGAAGAGCCAGGCACAGCAGAGTGAGCGGAGAAGTGGAAGGGGATTTGAAGTAAGGATATTGAAAGAACAGTTAACACCTCCCCCTCCCCGCCCACATCACTGATCTTAAAACAGGGTCAGGGCTGAAACTAAAGGGAAAAAACTTTACACTGGAAGCAAGATTAAACTGTTGCTTTAGAATGGACTTTTTAACAACTGTTAATGACTAACAAGCTACAAGATCTGTATAAAAGGCTATCAAATACTGGGGGCCGGCCTCGTGGCATAGTGGTTAAATTCATGCACTCTGCTTTGCGGCCCAGTGTTCGCAGGTTCGGATCCCGGGAACAGACCTATGCGTCGCTTATCAAGCCATGCTGTGGCAGAGGAAGATGGGCATGGATGTTAGCTCAGGGCCAGTCTTCCTCAGCAAAAAGAGAAGGATTGGCAACAGATGTTAGCTCAGGGCTCATCTTCCTCACCAAAAAAAAAAATGCTATCAAATACTGGAGAAGGGAAAGCCTAAAAATCAGGTGTGACATTGGTGATAGATGAAGCTATTTTCTGATCGGATGCCACTGAGTTCAAAGCAGTCAATAAATGTTCCATTTTTATAAATATTGTTAATAGTTTGAATCTGACAAAGTTGTGCTTATAGCTCTGCTATGCAGATTAATAATTAAACTCACCAAGATGGGGCCAAGATTAATTTTAGTCATAGGTTTATCAAAATATAAGTCTAGAAGGACCTTGGGAAGTCATCTGTCTTATCCCTTTAACAGACTGTGTTTAAGTCCAAACCAATAATGAAAAATGGTTGGGCACACAATGTAAATGAAATAGAAAAGAAAAAGGACTAATTGCTATATAATTTTTTAAAGAGCAATTGAAGCTTAATCATTACCTAATAACACAAAAGAATAAACTAATAGAATATTTATTTGCATGTCTTTTCAAAAATTCTCAAGTTCAAAAATTCCCAACTTCAAAAATTGTGTTTCCTTATCAATTGATCCATCCTTTCACTTTAATACTGGCAGTAAGATAAATGACTTATGAGAGTCAAACTAATGAAAGCTGTAGGATAAATGGAAAAATATGCTAACTTCCAGAAAACCACAACTTAGAGAAGTTTGAAATAAGTTGGACTAAGAACATTTCCTTTTCTTCCACTCCCCCAAATATAAATCATTCTTGAAAATTAAACAGATTTTCCAAACAAAACTTCCTTTCTAGCAGGTTACACATTAAAACTCTTTCAGTAGTTATTGAGGGAAAAAAATCTGTCAAAAACATATTGATATTTTGGAACAGATTATTTTAACCGGAAAGCCTACTCATTATGGTGAGTCATGGAAAAAAAATCTTTTATCAGTATTTTTTTGAGTAAATGATTTTCCTAAGATATTTCACATATAAAAGTTGTCTCAAGAAAGAAACCTCATTAGAAAACCTAAATTGTCTATAGAGTCTTTAAAGTTGACTAATCTTGGAGAGAATAATCTCTAGATGAGAAAAAGAGGCATAAACACATGAAATAATTTCAAGGAGCTGAAACCCTACACAGTGGCTCAGTCTGAGGTCTGTAATTGTGCTCACAGAGGGCACGAATATAACAGCCACCTCATTTTGCTTCCTTCCTGACCTATTGTAATTTTCAAATGTTATATGTTTTCCCGAAATTAATTTTATCACCAGCTTCCTATCTTTAACTGAAGACAAAATTAAAAGGAGCCAATTCTAGCTTTTTGACCTAACAGCAATAAATGCATGGACCATCCCTCCAGAAATTCTGATTTGTAATCGATCTCGTGTGAACCCTAGATATTAGTATTTTTAAATAGTCTCCCTGGGATGAGGACCACTGCTCTGGCTTATTTGTACATGCAGGAGAGGCTCATTATTCCTTTACTAAAAAGGCCTTCCCTCCAAACCAATGAGAGGAGTTAGATGTAAAGCTCTAGTTAAAATCCACAAGCAGAGGGGCCTTGTATGTTCAACATTCCTGCAATTCTGCAACCAGGTTGCCTCCTGGCCATTCACTGTAGTTTTTCCAGCACAATATATATCTTAATTGTGAATCAAAATTTTCATAAATAAATGCTAAGTAGAATTTAAAAGCTGTTTTTCAAACCATTAAATATGTTAGGTGCCCAGACACCAGGCATTTGTTGAGCCTTTGTTAAAACTGAAATTATGACATTGTTTTTACTTCAAATGACCCTCATTACAAATTTACCTTAATATTCATTGGAATGACACTTTTTGTAATGACATTTGTATTCACACGCATTCATATTTATTTTTATGGATGTTTCATTTTAATTTGCCATTGATTAAGAATCAGTTGATGATTCTTCGATTGCCTTATTTGGACAGGAGAGTAGTCCTCACTGTTTTTGGAGGAGCTCCAAGCCTGGTGTAATCAGGAGCTCTGGGTGTATAAGCCAAAGTCTTTTGTCTCATTTGTCACCTAAGCCAATCATCATTTCAACTGGATTTGCACTTGCTGAGAGAATCAGGGGAAAGTTCACTCTCCAATTATAGTGTGGCATATAAAACTGCACTATAATGGCCATGAGAGAAATGGAAACTGAGTATGAGAAATCATTTTCCATTTTCTAAATATAAAGGTGGTTTTTCAATCAGCAAGTCCATTCAGCCTTTTATTCAAATGCTGACGTTAAAATTAAATATCAGTGTTGATGCTTTTTATTCAAGAAGAAAAACACTTATTATTTAACCAGAATTTATATTACCACTCATGCATTTTCTCATTCCCATAGCAAATCTATGAGGCAGAACATCCCTCTTTTATAGACTGGTAAGGTGAGGCTCAGAAATATTTAATGATCTTTTTTTGTGACAAACAGCAAAATTATGGCAAGACCTAATTCTTAAATTCCCAATTCTTGCTTCGTCCCTAATATAAATGTTAACATATATGAGTCAAATGCAGGATTATCTCTCTCAGTAATTGATCAAATAACAAGTATTTATTATTAGCCTAGCACTGTATCATCAGGCCCCATTAGGATGCAAAAGAGTAATAAAGCATGACCGCATGGAATTTACAATCTGGTTGAGTCTAGCTTAATTAACTATTTAATTTCCGGGTAGTGTTAAATTTTAAATCCTGAGATTTTTTTAAGTTACATTTTCAATAATACTATGACAGCTGTAACCAGACAAACAAGAATGTGAGAAATACTATAGAACTAATGATCTGATTTCTTCAACAAATGAAAAGAATGAAAAAACAAAAAAAACAAGGAGAGAAGCCAATAGATTGAAGACTGTAAAGAAAAATGTCAACCAAATTTAATGTGTGGGTGTTGTTTTGATCCTAATTTGAATAAATCTATTGGGGAAATGCGAACACTGACTGGGCATTTAAGGATAGCAAGGAACCTTTCATTTCTTTGAGGAGTTATAACGGTATTTTAGTGGCTTTTGTTGTTGTTGAGGAACATTGGCCCTGAGCTAACATCTGTGCCAGTCTTCCTCTATTTTGTATGTGGGTCACTGCCACAGCTTGGCTTGATGAGTGGTGTAGGTCCATGCCCAGGATCCTAACCAGCAAACCTGGGACGCTGAAGCAGAGCATGCAGAAATTAACCACTAAGCCACCAGGCTGGCCCCAGTTGCATTTTTAAAATACCCCTCAACTTTTAGAAATAAAATTAAAAGGTTACCAACCAGTTAATAATGGTTGGTATTTTTACTGGTCATTTATATGTTCCAAGGGCTGTGCTAAATATATTACATGTACTATCTTGTTTAAAATTTATGATACTAAACATTGAGTCCCTTTTTACAGATGAAAAACTGAGATTCAGATTCCTTAAAGGTAATACCTAAAATCTGAGAGCTAGCAAACATCTGAGCCAGTCTTTGAATCCAGGTCTGTCTGATTATAGAGCTCATGTAATCGGCACTCAACCTGTAGTTAATTGTGGGATTTTTTTGTTTTTTTTTTTTAATCTAGTGCAGTACTCTAAACTATGTTTTTAAAGGTAGAAGAGATAAGGAAATTTTGTGATTTTTCTTTCTGAAACCTGAACAATCAAAACTTTTACTACTGCTGAGTATGTAAGAAAGGTCTCACTAAGAGCAACTCAGATTTTCTTTTGACTCTCACTGTAAGGAATTTAAGGAATTTTTCAGAGGAGGCACAAAGATTGTTCTTTTCCCAAATTGGTTCTATAAATTCAGCAAGTGAGTGAACACATTCAAGAACAAGGGATATGGCAGAACAAGCATTTAAATCACTTCAACTTCAAAATGCTTTGTGCTCTCCAGATCCTTTTGATCATTAAGCCAGCAGTAAGTGGATGTCTAAGTTGGAGCATTTTGAGGAATATTTTCCAGAAAGTTCATAAGAAATACTGCTCCTTTGAATTGAATAAATTTTCTCCAGTAATTTATTTGAAAACAAATGAGCCACTGCTCCAAGGAGAAAGCCTATTGTCATTAATGTATTGAATCCTTTACAATGTCTTAGAAAATAATTGGACATGGTAAAACTTGAGGGGTAGAGAGATAGGATTGCAGGATGAAACACAGAAATACAGAACCAGCAATGTCTCTCAAAGGAACACATTTGTCCTAATGTCGCTCCCATGTGAGACAGTAGCGTGAACTAGCCTTAATGCATTTAAAAATTCTGGAAGGGAAAAAAGAACTATCGCCTGATCTCCAATCTGTCCTCTACTCCACATTTGTACCAGAGTCTGTACTATTCAGCACAGCAATGCTGTGCATATGCAATATTTTGTGTTTGCAAAATATGTGTAAGAAAAGGCTAAATAAGGAAGGAGCTAGCAGAAGTGAATTACCGCCATTCTGTGGTCCCAGCTGCTGGCTCTTATCTCCATACAATCTAGCAAAAGATTGTTGCAGGTGAATTTGCAAATAAAAGGAAGTACTTCTCTTACTACTCTCTTCAGATAATAAAATTTTAAATCTGTTACCAAAGAGTCACAGAAATTTAGAATTGAAGATGATTTTAGAAATCATCTAACCAAACTCTCTTGGTTTTCACATACAGAAAGTAAACCCAAAGAGGTCAAATAATTTGCCTAAGGTAACACAATAAAGTTGGTTAACAAAAGAGCTGGTAATGGAAATAAAACTTCTTTACCCCTAGGGAGATTTTGGAGCAAGCGACTGCCTGGATTGCTTGGGAAATTATCCTTAAAGCTTCAGAGTAACATTGCACCTTTTAGCTACATCTTGCTTTATGAAATAAACAATATTTTATGAGATGAATGATTTTAAAATCTCTATGTCATGAGAATAACCCAGTTCTGGAAAATATTTTTGTCCATTTCAAAGTGGAAACATTAATGACCCATATAGAAAATATTTAGAAAGAACTATAAATAAGTGATAGTTTCCTTAAGAAGTGATACATATCAGCCATTCTATTAAAAATGGCAAGCATTGAACATTGTATGCACTTTAAAGTATTCTTACACCAGGAAAAATCTTTAAGGAAGTCCTGTAATTTAACATTTCTGAACAATACTGGATTGTTCATCTGAAAGTCCCTATGGTATTTTGATTTTTTGAATCTCTGGCCAGATTCAGAATTCTGAAGGTATGTTAAATTCCAACTCATCTAATTTAAAAATCCATAAGAAATAATATCATAAGACAGTCAACACTAAGAAAGAGGTGTTGAGTAGAATGTTGCAGGTAAAGTTACACCAAGAAGCAAACATCAATTTAAGGTCCGTTATTCCCATCTCCAATATTAGTCTTCGAACTTAACAGGAAGAATTTTTCTTAAAAAGACATAATTTACCATGGAATATAAGAATATCAAATTTTATATATATATGTATTTTAAAATCTTGCCCTAAAGACATTGAACAAACCAAGTAATTATTTCAAATTACTAAATCATTCATATGTGTAGGAGATGCATGCGGGAGAAAGCAAAATAGTAGCAAACCTGAAGGTGAAATCTTCTAAGACATGAAATCAAGAGGAATTAAAATATAACAGATGAATATGATCATGTCAAAAGCATAAAGGAGATAGTCTTAAGGGGCTCCCTCTGCTCAAATTTGGGACAATTTGACATCAAACTATTAATAGTGCTATTGAATTATTATGCATTGAAAAAAATTCGTAGTGTTAAAGAGGAGAGAGAGAAATTGAGAGAGGGAAAGGAGATAAAGCTAGTTTGGAAAACTATTAGCAACTTACAAATCTAAGTAAGAGATACACAAGAATTCATTGTACTACTCTTTTAACTTACTGTAATTTTGAAATATTTCAAAATAAAATGTTGAGGAAAACAGCATTCCCTGCTCTCTCTATATATAGCAGGGGGAAAAAAGTAAAGGATAAGATTATACATCTTTTGGTAGAGAATTAAAATTCAAATAAAGCGACCTAGGTAAGAGCTCAGAGGTGATAGGATTAAGTGATTAGTTATGGTCATAACTGGGAAGCTTAAAACCAATCAATTTTATGGACATTAACTTTTTTTTTTTTTTTTTTTTGCTGAGGAAGATTCACCCTGAGCTAACATCCATGCCACTCTTCCTCTATTTTGTATGTGGTTCACAACCACAGCATGTCCGCCTATGAGTGGTGTAGGTCTGTGCCCAGGAACCAAACCTAGGCTGCCAAAGCACGGCACACCAAACTCAACCACCAGGCCACGGGGCTGGCCCCAACATTAGCTATTTTTAAAAAAAGGAATATATAAACAAGAATGGAGGGCCGGCCCCGTGGCTTAGCGGTTAAGTGCGCGCGCTCCGCTACTGGCGGCCTGGGTTCGGATCCTGGGCGCACACTGATGCACCGCTTCTCCGGCCATGCTGAGGCCGCATCCCACATACAGCAACTAGAAGGATGTGCAACTACGACATACAACTATCTACTGGGGCATTGGGGAAAAAAAAAAGGAGGAGGATTGGCAACAGATGTTAGCTCAGAGCCGGTGTTCCTCAGCAAAAAGAGAAGTATTAGCATGGATGTTAGCTCAGGGCTGATCTTCCTCAAAAAAAAAAAAAAACATGAATGGAATAGTCTGCTTGTTATGTATGAAAGGGGAATTTGAAGAGCCTAATTTGACTAGTGCTGGGCTTCTAGCACTCTGTAGAGGACAAAGGGGTCTGACAAGCATAAAGCTTTGTGATAATTTGGCAGTCAAACCACTATCATGGAAATGGATATATCAGGTACCAGGTATGGTGGCACATGCCATTAAAATCATCTAATTTCCTGCTCATGAAGCTCCTTCTGTAGATTTTGGTAGGGGAAAAGGAGGAGAGGAACCATGTGGACTAGTCAATAACGCTCTGTCCCACTGGCAGATATATTTCTGTTGACATTGTGATTGGTACTTCAGTCTCCTCTAGTTTTAGTGAGTATACATGGTTAAATATGTCTAGGTGATTAGAAAAAATTGCGTTTCTGAGTTTTTAGATATGTAAATATGGGAAACAGAACCTGAGAAATGACAGATATCAGGATGTTTTCTTCAAGTAGTGCCTTTATTTTACTGCCGAGTATTTCTGAAGTGACCTTGAAATTTAGTAATAATATCAGTAAGAAACTGACATTGGAGGGTAAGAAATAGGTCTTCTTTTAGTGTTGTAAACGCCCACAGGAAAGGCAAAAGAACTTTGACACATTTTCCTATAGAAGAAAATACAGAATCTCAGTGGAGAGAGATCAACAAGAAGATTTTTCCAACTCTCATCTGTGCTGCTTTAGAGGATCTTTGATTTCCACAGAAATGAGCAAGTTGAAATTAATTCATTCAAAAAACATTTGTGGGGCGAGCCCAGGGGCACAAGCGGTTAAGTGCGCATGCTCCACTGTGGCGGCCCTGGGTTCGCCGGTTCGGATCCCAGGCGTGCACCAACACACCGCTTGGCAGGCCACGCTGTGGCGGTGTCCCATATAAAGTGGAGGAAGATGGGCACGGGTGTTAGCCCAGGGCCAGTCTTCCTCAGCAAAAAAAAAAAAAAGAGGATTGGCAGATGTTAACACAGGGCTGGTCTTCCTCACACACACACACACACACACAAAAGAAACATTTGTTCAGTTTCCATTATGTGTGAGGCTTCACTCTGGGGATTCAGCACTGGTCCCTCCTCTCATTGAGGTTTTGTTCCATTGTCTGCAATTTATTTTAAAATTCTTCAACATGGAGAGTTAAGTAATTTTCTTTCACAGGGTCCTTTATCTCTCAAACCACACTCTACTTCATGTGTTACACTGGCCTAACTATTGTATCAAATTATTTCAGTGTTCTGCACAACACCAGAAGATGAATTAGTGGGATCCCATAATAACAAATCCAGGTATTGTCAAATCTAAGCCAGTCTTACAACCAACTAAAATTTTCAAGAGAGGATTTCCTGCCTGATGTACTAGATCTTTGGTATTTATCCTTAAACAAATTTTGGCCATATGAATTGTTTCCGAGATCACATGCAAGAGAGTTCCATTATCTGTTTAGGTACCCAAGGAGAGTGTTAGTGATTGCAGAATGTGAGTAACAGGATATTAGCATTGGAACATGACCAATTTGTGGGAATCAATTCAGCACCAAATATACATTATAAATGAAATAATCTGAACACAACAGAACTTGTGGAACACCATGGGAATACCCTGGCAGGAAAAGATTACAATAAATGAATCAAGTACATCCTTACAAGGAATACAATGAGTAGAGTAAGAGCAGTGATTACTAAGGGAACTTTACATAACAACAAGAAACAAATAGGAAATGCAATACACCGTAATAATTGTTCCCAGATAGCCATTTTGGCACAAGCACAATGGGAATTATAAAAAAAATAAATTATAGGACATGCATTAGAAAGCAGCCACATTGTGCAGAATCAATTAGAATTCTGGAGACAGATATCTGCTCAGTAAATTACCTCCAAACTCTAGAGGCAAAGGAAAGAGCTAACGTTTTTTTCACTTTCCAGAAGAAACTGAGGCCTAGAGTAATTAAATAGCCCTAGTTGAAAAGAGAAAGTCTACTTGACAGAAGAAATTCAGCTAACAACTGTGAAATAAGGGATAGAATTATAAATATAACTACATTTCAAGCCCTAAGGAGATTATTGATTCTGCTAAGTCTTATCAATTCATGTTAACAGCATTAGGCAAATGGCTGCTGGGAACCTGGCAATTCACATAGTTCCAACCAAATAATTTTGGTCACAAGCAGAGAGACATAACTTTACAATGGAAGAATCAGACTTTAAAACCCCTTAATCCTATGGCCAAATTTAATATCACCACTGGTGGGACTACCAGACATTTGTGACCCCCAATCTGAGACAATGTAAAGTATTAAACATGACCTGTGAGTTTAACTTTGACAAAAATGTTTAAATTGAATTTTACAAAGCTTTTAGATTTGACTCCTAGATTACACAGATTACTGGGTGTGAAGGAACAGGGAAAACACCACCACAAGAAAGGGACCAAGCAACATAAGACATTCTAAAGGACCACTAGGGGAACTTCAGCAAGTCAGAATGTCATCACAAAAGGTACTGCAACTCTGAAAGAGACTCAAGGGATTTAACACAGCATGTTGGGATTGGATCTTGAATCAAATAGACCACTTGGAAAGGGACAATAAAAGAAATTTAAATATGGCCTGAGTATTACATAATATTAATAAATTATTAAATATTGTTAGGTGTGATAATGTCATTTTGGTTATGTAAGATGTTTTTATTTTTAAGGAAACATATTGAAGTATTAGGATGGAATGTTATATTTATTTTACTTAAAATACATCACCATAGGCAGTGTGATATATATGTACACATTAGCTTTAATCTGCAAACTATAAGCAGAATACATACACCAGGGAGAGTGAGTTAGCATCTGGAAGACTATTCAAAAGCCCTTCAAAAGTAGCTGCTTCTAGTTTCAATGATCTCTATCTCCAGCCACCAAAGTATTTATTAACTGACAAAATGGATGTTAGAAATTATTATTTTTTAATTATTTTGCATTGGTGAAATGCCTGCTGTACAATGTACATGGATTGGCCAGAAATATTTTGCAGGCACACTGGTCCTGAATTCTGTTGCTATAATATTGTTGCATTTTGCTTTGAGTAAACCTTCTATGCAAGTTGCTTGTCAGAGAACCCAAAAAGAAAGGGAACTGGACTTTATGGGGAATACAGACAGGTGGTATGACTGTGCTGGTGTTTGCATGCTAATAAATGCTTGCTGAGTTTCAAAATTCAGTCTGAGGCTTGCTTTATTTCTCACATTGTAATGTGTATCATCTCATACCTAGGTTGAGGGAAAAGAGACCTATAAGCTTCACCTACATCTATGGGAAGTCATTAACTACCTAACTACCAAAGGAACTGAATTGTGAAGGAGCAATGCAGTCTTGACATTGTCAACCTGAAATAGGGTCTAATGGACCGCAATGGAGAGTAACTTCAGGGGCCCTTAAGTGTAAACACTGTGTTGATTGCAAAAACGATGGTTGACCAGACCGGGAATTGTCCTCAAGTACCTTATTTTATGTAAAGACAAAACTCAAGGGCATAAAACTTTGTTTTTGTCTAATCTAAATTAAAGGAACTGTTAGAAAATGATTATTCTTTTATTTAGCTTATCATATAAAAGTAACATCTGGGTATCTATTTTCAATCCAAAATTTAGCACTCAGTTTAACTTCAACTAGTTTAATTTCCAATTCCTTGCCTTTTTATTTTATCTACAAAGTACATCACACTCCCTAAAATAGATTCTGAATAGAGGTATTTTATATTTAATAATACAAAGAGAAGGTACATGGTTGCAATGTTTACACATAAATGTCTAGGTAAAACTTAACATGGCTGCCACGAGGAAGGAGCCAGCAACCTAGTACATATAGAACTAACACCTCTACTCATGCTGAGGAAAAAACACTCAGTATCTATTCAATCAGGATACCCAGAACTAGGCCAGACTAGTTCAGGGACATCAATTATGGATGGGCTCCCCTGACACCAAACTCTCACCTCTCCTCACCTCAAAAAGAGATACAGTATTGGGTCATTCCAGTGACCCAGCAAGTCCCAGGACCTGCTGTTGCCCAACCTGGAGAGGCTCCACAAAGCCCCTTGACTTAACATGCTGAATCTGGGGAAATGTTGGTGGGAAGGGGGGCACCATAATTCAGAGGAATGGGGTGAGGAAATGGGAGGATGGAGCTCAGAATGTTCTCTCAGGCAGAGGCTGTCCCAGCAGCTTTAATAAGGATGAGATGCTGGACTTCCTGTGGCTTCAAAGTCAGCACCTCAATGGCGCACATGGGGCTGCAGCAGAAGTGAATGAGGTGCCTCAGAAGTGGACTGAGATGAGCGCCAGAAGCTGGACACAGGACTGTGCCTCTGGACGTGGAACGTGGCTCCCGGCAGAGAGAGTTGTGGGGGGAGCAGCACGGTCTGAATGGGAGAAGGTGCTGGTGCCAGTGGTTGGCAGGAAACTAGAGTGGTGGGCTGGATGTAGGAGGAGGTGGAGGGGGTCTTTGAGGCCTGGACACCACCAAGCTGTAGTTTGAATGGATCTGAGGACCTGATCCTGGTGTGGTAAGAGGAGAAGTGGGATCAGCCTTTGGAGGTTTTTGTTTGGGTGGTTGGGCCAAAGTCTCTCTGGATGGATTGGTGGATATTTCCTATCTCGATAAACACATATGAATCATATTTTAAATCTTTTCCTAAAGCCTCAACATTGTTATCATGGGTTATGATTCTATAATTAGATAAAAATAGTGAGAAATATTGAGATAGATCTATAAACCATAGATTTGACTTTGGAACATTTTCAAATAAATTCTCTCTCCTTTTAAAAATTGGTGTATGTATGATAAGAAAAAAGAAATCATGACATACAATAAAATTGCAATTGAAAATATAAGTGCATTATCTTTCAGAGGTAACTGTTTCCTACAGCTAACAATTTGTCACTTAACTGCAGAGGGGTTGACCCTTGGGTGTCTTTCTTTGTGTTTCTGAAAGAAAAGAGACCCAAATTTAACTACCATTGCAAGGAAAAAATACCTAAGTGCAATTTTAATTTGGCTTTCTCTAACTTCTTTTGGTGAATATGTAATTTTAAATGTATGCTACACTGACTTAATAAAAATCTTATGTAGTGCCTATAAAGAAATTGGTGTGTGTGTGTAAATTTGAGGCTGGCTCCTACCAAGGTGCAATATATATACAAAGCCTTGATTCAAAGATTAATGCCTACTAAAAAATAAAATAGTTATATAGAGGCACACGAAGATGTGGATTCTATCAAATGATAGCAAAGCTATCTCTGTGCATTTCTGGAAATGTGTAAACTCCCCTTGATGATTCCCATGAGCAGCTAGTGTCCTGGGGGACAGCCTGACTCTTGAGAGAGGCCAACAGGATTCACGGGCAGTGACTTCCTTGTTCCAAACATGGATCTGTCCTTTGATGATATTTTGCTGTAGCAAAGCATATTTTTTAAAAGTCCTCTGGAAGAGAAAACTCCAAAATGGTACAGTTACAAGATGGAAGCATCCCAGATACTTGAGACATCATTAGAGGAGAGCTATCAAGGAGAGACACCGAACCGCATCCAACTTTGCATGAACAAGTCATAATCTTTGTTTTGGTGAGGTGCCCCTGGGTTTTTCTGTTAAAATAGCACTGCATTGCCAATTCTCATTCATATATTAAATAATAGAATTTCCAAAGGGAGAGAAGAGAGATAATTGACGAGAGTCAATATTCAAGGAAATAATGGTCATAGAATTTTCTAGAATTAATAATCAATGCATTCACAGATGCAAGTAGTACAGAATTCCAAGGAGGAAAAATAAAAATAAATCTACTACTAGAACACAATAATAATATTTAAGAATACCAAAGACAAAGAGATCTTAAAAGCAACCACAAAGAATTGGATTGTCTAAAATGGAATAACAAGAATACTGATAACCAACTCCTCAACAGAAACAGCTGAAGCCAGAAACACAAAGGACGATCTTCAAATGGTCCACCTCGAATTGTGTATAGCTGAACTTTCTTGAAGAGTGAGGGTAAAATAAAGACATATTGCTAATTAGAAAGTACCATTGACTGAATTTTGCTAACAGAACCAATATAAGTAGGAAGGAGATGGATTTAAGAAGCAATGGTAAGCAATGAAATAGATTTGGGTAAGTTTCTAAATAGCATAGACTGTAGAAAGTATAATCAAACAACAATAGTAACCAGGGTAGAAAAAAAATACTGAACAGTAACATCATATAAGACACTAGACTCAAATTGAAGCATTTTAAGAACTTTTATTGTTCTGGAGATAGCAAAAGTATTAAGGTTCTCAAAGTCAAATGTATTTGCTCAAAAATTAAGAATTATCACTTAAGGAATAACTTTAGCGAAGTCAAAGAATAATAAAGTTTGATGAAATAGAATAGCTTAAAATTTAAATTAATAGAGATTCACAGTTTTTCTGAAAATTGAGTCCAAGCTTCTGCTGTTCAAAAGAGATACCCATAAAACAAACACACAGGACAAAAGTTTAAGGGATCGACAAAAATTCTATGACGCAATACCAAACCAAAATTAGCAGGTGTATTCATATCATACAAAATAGACTTTTGGGGAGAAAACTGGAGATCAAGAAGTTCCAAACTGATAAAACCAACCATCAATCTATAAGTTAAACTCTAAACTTGAAAATGCACCTAATAACATAGTTTCAAAAATATATAAAGCAAAATCAACAGAATTTCCTGGAGAAACTGGTGCATTCACATTCATAATAAGAAATTTTAATATACATCTTTCAATAACCCCTAATCCACTGTTTTATATTTAGTAGATTTGAATGCTCAGGTGGACTTGTAGATTCAGGCACTTGAAACATATGCTTTAATTTTTTTTTTTTTGTGAGGGAGATCAGCCCTGAGCTAACATCCGTGCTAATCCTCCTCTTTTTGCTGAGGAAGACCGGCTCTGAGCTAACATCTATTGCCAATCTTCCTCCTTTTTTTTTCCCCCAAAGCCCCAGTAGATAGTTGTATGTCGTAGTTGCACATCCTTCTAGTTGCTGTATGTGGGACGTGGCCTCAGCGTGGCCGGAGAAGCGGTGCCTCGGTGCGCGCCCGGATCCGAACCCCGGCCGCCAGTAGCGTAGCACGCGCGCTTAACCGCCAAGCCACCGGGCCAGCCCTATGCTTTAATTTTAAATGATGCTAGTGTATTAGTTTACCATGTTCCTATGGTATCTATTTTGATCTTACCCTAAGGAGAAAAGAAATATACTATATACTCACCAAGATGATCACAGAGACTGGACCTATGAAACTCCAGATAAACCCTCCTGTTAGGTTGAACCAGCAACTGAAAAAAGAAGAATCAGTAAATATATATGAACTGTTCAGTACTGCCTCGGATAAATGTAAGATGCTTAAGGGATACTAAAATGTATGCAGTATGTTTCCCATCAAAATAATTCATAATTAGAGATGCATTAGGTGTTCAACTAAAGCGGCCACACGAGGTTCATGAGGGACAGGAATGTGGTTGGATGATGTCTGGTAGGTAGTCGCCTGGCGATTCAGTAAGGTAGAGTGAAAAATTCTGGGAATAAGTGGAGTGAGGCTGGGTTATGAAGGACCTGGAAAGATTGTAATAGGCAGTTTGACTTGATGTAAATTTGGTCTAGACCATTTGCTGGTTTTTGAATTTGAACAGCACAATGAAATTTTAAGAAAATTCTGAATGCAAAATATATTAGAATTGCAGCGAGAACTAATGTAGAGATTACCTAGAGAGCACAAGAATGGAGACAAGAAATCCCAAATATAATTAAAGGCTCTGAATAGAATAGAATAGAATGTTTATCAACATAGTTAGATAGAAATAGGAATCCACAGATTTTTGCTAATTCAGAGGAGAATCTCAGAGTGCGAAGAATGTTTAGAGTAATGATGAGGACTTCAAGTGCTTCTAAAGACTGTCACATAACACTATATATTTAACAGCGTACTTGGGATTAAAAACAACACAAAAATACTCGTTTATCAGAAAAAATAATTTTAAGTTTTAAAACATTTAGAAAGCACCATGTATTCAGAGTGCTGAGGCCATTATCGTGGGTGGATAGGATTTAAGAAGAGGCACCTTTCTTGACATCAGTGAATTGGCCTCCTAACACTGTAACTAATCCAGAGAAATTTATTTAATTTCTGTTTGTATTGAGACAGGAGTTTTCTTTCTCCGAATTTCAATATGATTACATTTTCAACCACTACTCAGGCTGCTTTTTCGTGTATAAAATGTACGTGGGAGGTGGGGCTGAATGAGATTTTAGATAACCTCTAATACTCTGTACACCCCAGAAATTAATGATTCCATCTATATGATAGTTTACACTTGAGTGGTAATTCAGGGAACTCACCTGCTTACACTTTAAATGATAAACCATTTCCTCCTAACTCTCTGATATTGATGAGAGGAGGAAAAGCCCAAGAAGATGAGTAATTTGCTTCGTGTTGTGAATACAGTTATTTAGGCATGCAGCAAAATTTAGTTGAATGAGAACACCTTCCAGAAGTAGGCAAATCTGATACTGGCATAATTCACTGAACAAGAACTAATCACGACCTCTCTGAGTCTCTGTTTCCTCCCCTGTTAAGTGGGGACACAGGAATAAGCCCTACTTCAAATGCGGATACTGAGTATTAAATGGAATATTATATACAAAGCGTTTACCACGGAGCCTGGACATAGGAAACGGCAAGTGAGAACTGCTGGCACCACTGCTGTTAATATTATGGATGTCAATATTAATAATTATAATTGTCTTAAAAAGTTTCCTGTTGTTGTCCCTTGGTTTCCCGCGGAGAGAGGTGTACACACATTTCCCCATCAGCAGGAGTTCAGCACCCCACTCACAGTGTAGGTGTGCCGTATCCATGGGGGTTGAGCCCTGCAGACACAGCCACAATCACAGCTGGGATCCCATAGCCAAAAGGATACAGAAGCCTCTTCTTGAGTCTTTTTGTGCTGGTATAGTTGGCCACTTTGAGGTTCCTAACGGTGAGGAGGAGCTGCTGTCCTTCAAGGAGCATCCAGGCAAAAGAGGCCAAGTAGAGCTAGTGCAACACCCTTGCGATGATGGAACACAGCACCTGGAGGGGAGAGGAGAGTTAATGGAGTGCTTGATGGGCACAAAGAGCACACCACCTGCTATTCCTCAATGCTGTCTCAGGACACATTTAGTGGGAGAAGTTTGCTTAGCCTTCTTTGAATGTCCTTCTTTTGTTTAGTTTTGTTGACAAATAAATCTAGGATGTAATTTTATTCCCACTGTAGCATCACATTTGAACTACTGAAGAGAGATATAAACTTAGAAACATTAAATTTACAAGTAAATTTCACAATTTATCTTTTTAACTATAAAATATTGACACAGGACAAGGAAAGTATTCAATGTGTTAGAGGTTTAAGAACTAAAATAATCCCCGTTGTCTGCCTCCTTAGGTGGGCTGGCATTGAGTCTGAAGTCTTCTTCTAGAAAGACATGATTCCTTCCCCAACTACAAAGGTGTACAAAAACCAATTCTTCTAGAAAACTTGTGGCCTGCTAATCCCCCTGTGTATCTCATTCCTATCACACTTGATCATTGTTTGAAATGTTTCATTTATTATTTTCCATGCTCTCATTCCCACATGACTCCATGTTTCCTCAGCCCAGACCCAACCTCTTTGTGCTTCACTTCCCCCAAAACTGTTCCCCCGGCCCTGTGAATTTCCTGCCACATCTTTACTGAACTCTCCTCCAGCTCCTTGATTTTCCTCAAATCTGATTCTCCTTTGGAGATGCTACTTCACCTGCATCTGTCTTAAGTAGATTCCCTTCCATGTAGACTATGTGCCTTAAGGTCTGAAGGTGGGTCAGTATTCTTTTTACTCATTAACCCACTTTCCTGTCTATTATTCCTGCACAGAGAATCCTGCCATCCAGCTCCAGCTGTGTCATCCTTCACCCTTTCTTATCCTCGGCACTTGCTAATTACTGAGTGACTCCCGTTACGCTTTTACAATTTGAGTGCCTCCCCAGTTTCTGCCATTGTCCTGGATAACTTCAATATCCACTGCCTTGGCTTCTAAGTTTCTTGACCCCTTACCTTCAATAATCAACATTTCAATTTGAACACCTATTTCCACGGCCACACCATACTCCTTGCCATTAAATTCAGACATTCTTCTTTCTAAACTTGTCCTTCCAGGTTTTTAAAAGTGCAATCACTCCAAACATCCTTGTTCTTAAACTTTGCCAAGACACCAGGCTTGATCCTTGTGCTTTCTCCACACTAGTCTATTCCTTCTTTCATTCATCTCCTTCCCTGTCTATCCTCGACCTCAACTTATACTGCGTCATCCAGTCTATGCAATTATATTCAACTCCCTTGCTTTTTAATTCTTTTATGAAAATCAATTGGTAAAACTCTACTACCAGATAAGCCTAACTATCTGCCTCCATATTCCAATTAAGATACTGCCTAAGAACTAAAATAATGTATAGTTTTTTATGGTCTCTGACTAAAATGTGTTAACGTTGTGTAGAAATTCTTCTACATTTCCTTTATCTTTTCTGTTTTTTGTTTGTTTGTTTGTTTATTGTGGTAACATTGGTTTACAACATTGTATAAATTTCAGGTGTACCTCATTATACTTCTATTTCTGCACGGATTCCGTCATGTTCTCATGTTCACCACCCAAATACTAATTACAATCCATCACCAAATGTATGTGCCAAATTATCCCTTTCGCCCTCCTCTCTCCGCACTTCCCCTCTGGTAACCACCAATCCAATCCCTGTCTCTACGTGTTTGTTGTTATTATCTACTACTTAATGAGTGAGATCATACGGTATTTGACCTTCTGCCTCTGACTTATTTCACTTTGCATAATACCCTCAATGTCCATCCATGCTGTCATAAATGGCTGGATTTCTTTATTTCTTATGGCTGAGTAGCCTAAAGCTAATGCGATGAGATAATAGTCCATAGTATTAATAACTGAAATCTTTTACTTGAAACCCAGGATCTTCTTGCAGTCCCTAGGGAGGAATCATGTCCTTCTAAATCAGATCTACAAATATTGCCTACTGAATAACAGGAAGGAAGGGAGAGAGGGGAACTGATGGTCATGGCCTGTGACAGAAAGTTCAGAGGCATAACTTGCAGAGTTTTCCTGACCTGGGAAAGAAGATAAAAGTTGCCCATGATCTGATCACACAGAGGGAAGGACAAACCAAAGGGACAAGAGAGCATGAGGCTAAGAAACCAAGAGAGAACTCCAGAACAGGCTTACCATCCACAAGCCATTCCGGGGAGTTACAAGGAATTTGTTTATCCAGTCATTCAACAAATACTTATTGAGTACCTAGGATATGCCAGTTACTGTTGTAGGCACCTGGGGTGTATCTATGAACAAAATGGATAAAGATCTCTGCCCTGTGGAGTTTACATCCCAGCAGGGAAGACAGGAAGTAGACAAACAGAAATAAATAAAGTACATAGTCTCTTAGAGGGTAAAACATACCAAGAATAAAAGTAGAAAGAGGGACCAGCCCCATGGCTTAGCGGTTAAGTGCGCATGCTCTGCTACTGGAGGCCTGGGTTTGGATCCCGGGCGTGCACCGACGCACCGCTTCTCCGGCCATGCTGAGACGGCGTCCCACATACAGCAACTAGAAGGATGTGCAACTATGACATATAACTATCTACTGGGGCTTTGGGGAAAAAAAGGAGGAAGATTGGCAATAGATGTTAGCTTGGGGCCGGTCTTCCTCGCAAAAAAGAAAAAAGTAGAAAGAATGAGGGATCCAAAGTGGGTTGAGGAGTTAAAATTTGGTGTGGTGATGGTGGACCCCCCTGAGCTAGATTGCAGCCAAGGCCTGAAGAGTTGAGGGAATGGGCCAGGTATGTGGTATGGTCCTTGTGGCCCATCATAGCGATCCAGTAAGCCCCTATTTCCAGGAGACAGCCGCGCATTGCCTACTTTGGAATAAAACTTCTCTGTGTCCTCCAGATTCTTGTCAGCCCTCCGTGACCCATTCTGTGAAAGCCACCACCTTTGGACAACCCGGCACACGTCTGGAGCGAAGGGAGAAGGTAGATTCTTTGAGAAGGTGGCATGACTTCTGAAAGCCTTGGCGATGATCAAAGCCGAACGGGACAGAAACACATGATAAACTTGCCCATTGAGCTAGCATAGCAGTGGCACCCTCAACCAAAGTGGAATCCTTCTACTTCAGAATATCACCTAAAACACAACCCCAAATGGGCTTTTAGATACTTGGCCGTTTTGTTTTTGTTGTTCCTTCTTGATTGGGTTTATATTTCACAACTGACTCTCTCCGGGACTCAGCCTACATCTTGTGATAACTTTTTACTTTTATTTTTATTTTTTCAGGCTTATTTCATTTTGACCATTGGGTCATTACACTTCCTATTAATTATACTTATTAATATTTTTTCTTGCAAAAATTTTGTCAATTGCTATTCATGAAGTCACAAGTTCACTAGAAATAAAGCCAGGTATAAATGAACCCCCAAATGGATAGGATCTATGAAACCCTACATCCCCAATTTTCTGAGATTGCCTTGATTTTAAAATTCTGCTCCCAACATTATCACAACCTAGAAATTCAAGCATTATTTCCTACTCTGTCAATCACACTCAAACAGCCTGGAAATCGGTTGTTGACCAGGTATGACAAGGTGTTCTAATTTTTAGCTTAGAACATGTGGCCATGGGAGAAGTGGGTATTTACGTGTATGCGTGTGTGTGTGTGTATGCGTGCACATGGGCATGTACATTCACACTCACGTGTCCATCCACTTTGCAATTTGTCCTCTTTATGAGTCCTCAAGATTATTTCAGCCTTTCTACTGCCCTTATTTGGAAACAATCCCAAAAGCTAACATCTCCAGGAGCTGAGATTTGGTCCCCGGAATCATGAATCCCAAGTTCCCACAAGCCCTCATCCTTTGCTGGTTGAATTTTTCCTTTGGGTATGAAGAGAAAATGTTCCTAGGTAACTTTTACGACAATTCATTCTGTATCTATCCATATCTATACCCATATCTATGGATCCATTTTGTCCATATCTACCCAAAAGTCCAGTTCATTGGTCAAGGGTATGGGTTTGGATACTCAAGACCTCAGAGTTATATTTCTAAATGAGTTCTCACCCTATTTTTGCCTTCCCCCATTTTTTATAATCATTGCCCTTGTGAGGTACTGAGAATATGGTAAAGAAAACAGAGACTAATCTGGATCTAATGATGCTATAATGCCTTCTAGTATGATGGAGCATGGACAGTTTGAGCCTAGCTCAAAGGGAATACATTTGTGAAGGTTTAAATGAATCAAAAGCCCTCTTGCCATTGCAAGTGCCACTGTCCCCACTCAAGTTTTCCCATCATCCTAACAATCTGCCTCCACAACAAGCAGTGGGAACATAGGTAGAAGAACTGGAAGATGCCTTAATTCTCTTTTGGCCTCCCTTCTTTTGTGCTCTGGGCATCATACTCTGTATACCACTACCCACAAACCCTTAGAGGGTTCCAAATGAATATTCGCTTTCTTCCACATCTTGGCACCAAAAGTACTTTTTTAGTCTTTTCTCATATCCAACACCAGTATGTCTGATCGTACCATAAAATTGACCAGTCAATAAAGGGAAAGGAAGACAAGCTGGCCTAAGGTGAAAGGAAGTGAAAATATTAACCAGAGTAAGTTTGACTGCAGACTCTTGCCACTAACGCAAGGAGTGGCTATCAGCCCCTCCCAGTTCTGGTCAAAGTCCCTCATGCTCTTCTTCTAGATGGGATGACAGGGCTTCCTTGCACCTCACCCCTCCCTCCTTACAACTTCCATTTCCTTGAGTGTAAATTTGGGAAAGCATAATCTACATTACACGACTATTGTCAGGACTAAACGAGAGAATATGTGTAAAATCGACACATTGACCACCACATAGTCAAATTTAATAAATGGTGGTGGTGATGATGATAATTAATGAGTGCAAGCCATTTTAATTATTTTTAATGTTATTGCTTAATTCAGTTAAATGAAGCACTAAGTGCCTCCCCAAAACATGTACAGGTGCACATGGGCAAGGCTGCACTAGTTAGGAAAACTCCAGTCTGAGCAAGAAGACGTGAGCCCCATGACAGGCATCTTCCAATGTTCTCCAACCTCTCGTGGTGGCGGGTTCTCCTGGAGCCTTCATTTCCCATCTGAAAATGAGATTGGTGCTATCTTCTTGAACCTACCTCATAAATCCTATATGAAGAGATGATAAAGTGAATTGAATGATCTTTTCTACTCTAAACAAAACACAGCAAAACCACAAAACACGCATCTACCTTTTTTGAGGGAATATGTGAAATAATATATGATAACACACTGAGAACTCTCTGGTAAACCATGTTTTCCTGACTCAATCTAAGCACATGACTATGAGGGGAACATCTCTTAACCCTGGAAATAGCCTTTTCCAGGCCTTCAAATTCAATTTCAACAAATATTTATTAAATCCTACTATGTACCATGCACAATGGGAATGTTCCATATCTGCACATTCTGATACAGGAGCCACTAGCCCATGTGATTGTTGAGCACATAAAATGTGGCTAGTGTGACTGAGGAACTGAATTTTTAATTTTATTTAATATTAATAAATTTTAAATTAAATTTAAATGCCCACATGTGACCAGTGACTACCATATTGGACAGTACAGGAACAGACACTGGAGATTCAGCAGTGGTCAAAACAGCTAAAAGTCCTTGCTTTCCTGAAGCGTATGTTCTAGTAAGTGGAGAGTGGGGACAGACAGAAAGATAAATAAATAAAACACACAGTAAGCCAGATAGTGAAAAGTGCTGTAGAAAAAAAATAAAGCCAAAATGGAGGTAGGAAAGGTCAGAATTCTAAAAGGAGTAACGCACTTAACTTTTTTCATGCCCAGTAAATGTCTTGTAAAGGCAAACCTCTCAGATTTTATTTTAGGTATCACCTTAAGCAAACTGCAGAGTCCAGAGCACATCATTTCTGAATACATTCATGAATCAGGTGTCTGATTTGGACGGTTGCTTTTATCCTTCTCAACTCTGTACTCAAAATACACCACTTCTCACTTGGTACAATAATCAGGAATAATGTAGAGCTTAATGGAACGTCTCCATTAAAAGGTTTTGGAAATAATATATAAAATTAATGGTTTGCAAGAATAGTTTTAGACACTTGAAAACATAGCTAACCTAAAGACCTTCAATGCACCATGAATACATTCATTCCCCGACCAAAAACGAATCCCAAAATTGGTTTTGATTTTTACTCAAAATTCAAATGTCTGATGTCCTTAAATTGAACAAATGATATTTAAAAATATCTATATCAGCCTCCAACATCTGCAGATTGCAATTTGCATTTTGAAATTGGCTGCTTGAAATGAACGAGGATGAGCACGGCCACTCTCCCTTTCCTCCCTCTGGTTAGTTAATGAAATGCGAGAGGTCAACCCTTTGTCCTTAAATTAGTTCCCATAAAAATCTTTTTGTACTTTGCAGCTTGTTATGATGTCTTGAGGCTGAAGGAAACGTTGCCATTAATTGTGTCTTTGTTGAATACGGATATCTATTCAGAGTTAGTTGAACAGTTTCAAACAAAATTAGCATCGAGCGATACTCAGGGCCAGCTTTGGGTTGGTTATCAAAATATTTTTCTCTTTTTTTTTCCTTTTCTTTCTTTCTGTAAAAAAATTTTTTTTTAATCTCTAGGAGAATGCTCTTTGGCAAGTATGTATTATCTAATATATTCAGCTTTCAGTTGCTACTTTTTTCCAGATGAAAATGAGCTTAATTGAGGTTGTCCTTTTAAGATTGTAGAGCCCTGCAACATCTCACACAAAAGCATCTAGAGGCTTTTCATTTGTCTTGAGTATGTTTCAGATGTACAAATATTATTTACTTTAAACTCCAAATCAAAAGGTGCACAGTAACTGTTTTAAATAAAACATTTGTCAAGACTGAAATATATATAAATTCAAAGCGAGGCTTTTTTTTTTTTCCATTATCAAATCATTTATGGTGAGGGAGCTCAGTTAACAAATTTTAGGGTATGTATTGGAGGAACTGTTTAGCAACACACTTCAAGCAAGCACTTATTAAAGGAATTTATTTTCAGACCTCCAAAGATAAATGTTACAAACCCACTCTGCAGCTAAGCTATGGAGTAAGTTTTCCGTTTCAGATGCTTCTAAATGTTTGCTTGAATAAGATGGGGTAAAGCTTGATTTTGGAGAAGTGAAGTTGATGGGTGAAATGTACCCAGTGTGCTCTTCTACGGGGGCATTTTGAAGAAGTGAAGAAAAACATTCAGCTACAGGCTCAGCGCTATAAAACCAGGTTTGTAGTATGAGGGTCTTGAAGGCTGATGAATGGGACTCCAGCCCTGAGAGGGAAACCCTATTTTGTGAGCATTTAAATCGATACACTGGAAAGTATAACACCTCCTAGGGCACATCGAAGAAATTGTGAAAAATAAAATAAGATCTCTTTTTTTTTTTATGAAAGGAAAAAAAATAAAGCCCCAAGTACTACACTAACAAAGTAGATTAACTGGTTTAGCAATAAAATTCTCAAACAACCCAATGAAAGATAATTATTCCCTGTTGTAGGAAAGACAAAGGATACGAGTCTTTCTTTTCCCTCAATGAGGGGCTTGTTAATATCTTAAAAAGATTTTGTAGTGCTTTCTATTTTCTTTCATTTTCCTCCAGCTCCTTTCCTGAATATGGAACCAGAGTGTCCCTTGTTGTGAAACAGTCCCTGGGAAGAGGCGCTAACCTTGTATCGCTTTTAACTGTAATATACATTTTTCATTTTAAATGGAAGCTCATAATGACATTGTGTAGACGGGATTCCAGGCCCCCTGATTATCACCATGTCTCCTTGAGCTGTGCCTCTGGAAAAAAATGTGAAGGAGGTAGCCCTCTGGAATGAATAAATTCTGTAGCTGCCTGTAATTATTTATTAAAATAGGTTAAAGAAATAGGCTAAAAAGGAATCTGCCACCCATGTTAGAGATAGTGTAATAAGGGTACATAGAAAGGCAAAATTTACACCAGGGAGGAAAGAATGTTAAATATGTGTGTTCAAGAATACGGCCATCTCTGCATTGTTGGCTCACACGCAGACACACTCCCGGGTTTTTCATTTGGCCGGGTGGGCTGTGCTAATGAAAACGTGGGTTACTAATAAGGATGTGTATGTCTCTAATTAACATGAGAATTGAGTGGTAAACACAGCCAGGAGAGAATTCAAGAGATGGGCTAAAAGAGAAGCCAGTGCATCAGGAGGGGAGGGCGAGGAGGCGGGTTCCAGAGAAGAAATGGGTCAGCCCTTGTTCAGATGGGTTTAATTTTGTCACTTGAGTCAAAATTGGAAACCCGTTTTCTAGTACAATTGCTTCTGTGTTTAGTAGGCACTGTATTTACAGGGTCCGTTCATTGTGGGAGAATTTTATAAACTTAGCACTCCATCATCACACCATCTCGGGGGTCAACTTTCCACTTGTGCCTCTAGCTCTTACGCAAGTACTTTTACAGTGTCTTCTAATATATAGGATTCATCCTCGGTTCTGAGAAGAGCTTTTAAACTTAATCCCTCGTTGGAGTACTAATTTGTTTCCTCATCCTTAAAAAGTACTTGTGATTAACTTTCATCAGATGCAATAGGTTTCTCTAGTATGGCCCCTCAAGAAATGTAGGTTTGTGAATTTTTTGTTTTGTTTTCTTGCTGTTGTTGTTTGTGACGGCTGGGGATGAGTACAGTGGAAGGGAGAGAAATTGATTATAGTTGCTGATATTATTATATTTCTTCTTTTTTAAGTCTAAAAAATGTAACTGGAAATGATATTTGTGGACAGTTGCCTTAAAATATTTCAAATCATATTTGACTAAAGAAAACAAAAACTACCGCCTACTAAAAACAAAAAAAGGAGCCTTTAAAGATATGCTTTGATATGTCACAACTTATTTTTGCTTTTTCATTCTGGTTTTAACCATGACGTTTGAGTGGAATATTATGCCATGATGTTTATGTATGAAAAACAGAATACACTTGCATATGTTATAGAGAAGGAAGCTTTTTCTAGGAAAATGAACATTTTTCCTTTTCTTATGTTTTTGGGAATGATTTACCAAAGTAACAAAATGACTCACTGTGAAGGCAGTGTTATCTGTAAAAATAATCAGTGTTCTACTTCCTTTCATACTTGTAAGGCTAATATAACAAAGATGTTGCAGAGATTAAAAAATGTGTTAGAATCCTTTTAACCATATGAATACTTATGAATTTTATTGAAGCTCATACATAACCACTCTATTTAACCAATTTAATAACATGTATATTTTTCTTAACATTTAATGCTAAGCCCCAAAAACTGTGTCCAATGAAAATTTACGTTTCCTGCATAATATCTGCATTTCCTTGCTAATTTGTTAGGAAAAAAACTATGAATCTATGCAGAGAAATGCTTTGGATTTATTCTTTGAAAAGTAATACATGTTACATGTAGAGGGTAGTGGAACTACACTTACACATGAAGAGAAAGCAGAGACCTCCAGTGTCTCAGGTCGGAAAATGAAGAGAACTTATAAAAATGTACAGCTAGAAATGTCATTCCAGTGGCTCTCCCCATAACAAAGTTATTACCGTGTGAACAACGTTCATTAGCTTCACCAATATTGTGCTTCTGTTTATTTGCCCATTACCGTCTTCACAAAGTAAATCATTCCTGTTCCGCCCAGATCGCTTCCCTTCCCCCGCCCTCTGAAAACCGACATTTGCCACCCGTAAACAGGGGACGCCCGCTCAGCGATAAGTATAATAGCTTAAACTGAATTTTCCTCTGAATGATATAGTGAATACTGGAACACATTTTTACTTTGTGGTTTAGACTCAAGAAGGCATAAAATCTCCGCCATCTATTTATCATGTAGTTATTTTAATGTAAACATGTGTCCATTTAGATGAAGTGTTTTCATTATTAAGCTAATTCTGAAGTGTCTCAGATAGACCATGAGAAGGGAGCACAACTCTTGCTGATGGGGAACCAAAATCTGCCTCCGCTCAGCCTGCTGTCAGATACGTCTTCATTAGTTTTTTTTGTCATTCACCAGTGGCAAATGCTGTATAAATGGAATGATGATCAGGTCCGCCTTGATAACTTGTCTTATCTCATTAATTTTCACATCAAAGTTAATCAGCAATGTGAATTGTAATTGCTAGAGGAGACAATGCGTAGATCACTGGTCGTTTTTTTTTTTCCTCCTGTATGGCATCTTGAAACATCAGCAGGCTGGCTGGAGCAGATAGGCTCAGGAGGAAAATGATGAGGAAGGCATAATAAGCAAGCTGCTCAGAATTAATGAGCTAACCCAATAAGAAAAGAATAGCCAATCAATGTGAGTTGGGCAAATATAATTTAGAAATAATTGCTTGATTGGTTGCCTATAGTAGACTGATTTGCCACACACAAGGATTAAGAATTAAGATGTCAAGGCAAAAAATAATTTGGCAACTGAGGGCATGTAATTTTTTGTTTCCTTCCCTTTATGATTGAAAGAGATGGGCATTTGATATGCTATTGGCCAGAATGAAAACATTAGACACCCTCTCGTTCTCTTTCTCCTCCCCTCACAATGCAGGCCCATTCAGAACACATTTGTGATACTCCTGGACAGGACATGAAAAAGGTGCAGATTAAGAGAGGGAGAGAGTGTTCCCATTTATGGTAGTTATGCCCGAAGGATGAATGGGTTGGTACAAGGTGTTTGCATCCCCGCAAAGCTGCAGCATCATTTGGAGGCACTGGCAAAGTGATAGATGCAGATGTTTGCAAAATACACCAATTGTCTGTCCTAGGCCGGAAGAGTTCTGATCACATCCTACATGTTCCCAGTGCAATTTTCCCTACAGCTATTCGCCAATTAGTAAAGGACCCTTGCTATATTCTTCTGTCTAAACTATTGGGAAGTTTCAGCCAGAAGGTAAATTTGCTTTGATCTACATTACACCTAATTGAGTCACCAGCAATGTCTCTATCCCAACATCAAGAAACGTGAAAATGTTAGATTATTTCACTGGGGATTAAACCTAATTTTCGCGTGTTCTGCATTAACCTCTTAGGCTGGCTAATCTGCATTGCTAATGTGGCTGAGGCAGCTGTCACAGCTAAAGAAAAACATGATCGTGCAATCCTTGAATGAATGATTCCTGGCCTGATTAGTCTTAGTGAAGTTAGCTGAGCCCTGGTGATAAGGAGGGAAAATTCCCAGGTTGCCAATAGCTTTGAAAATTATCAGACTGTAAGCAAAAATATACCTCATGATTCACAGGCTTTGGTCCAAATGCCGAGTTGAGTGACATTATTTAAGACTGACTAAGGCTAACTCGAATTGTCACTCGCATAAATGTTTGTGTTTATTTTAAGGGACTAATGTAATGGATGCAGATTTAAATGCTAATAGAAGCCGGCCAGACACATAAAACCCCAGGTGTTGTTACTCTGTTGGTCTTTTATTAACACAGATTAAATTGTAATATCTTCTAGATAAATTGGCAAAATCAGACAGATGCATGGCCCCCCAGAACGGTGGATAAGAACGACTCTTGCAAGACTTCTAGTTTTCTCATAGATGCACAGAGCACGCTTACACTTTCACAACTCTCTGTCACTGTCAGGTTTTTTAAAAGAGAAAATTAGAAAAATGTGTGCAGTGTACGATGGTAATTAGTCTTCGGGTGGTGAGCATGATGTAGTCTATACAGAAATCGAAATATAATGATGTACACCTGAAATTTATGTTATAAGCCAATGTTACCTCAATTAAAAAAAGAAAAAATATATATTTATAAGGATGAAAATTGGTTTCTAGTCATTGGCTAGAAGGACTTTCTCAGCTTGTCTGCTTTATTGCAAGGGTTGGGCATGTATGTTTCCTCATCCTGCACTTTGCTTGGAATCAGGCTTTGCTGCAATTTCAAGCCTTTGCTTGCTTCTCTCCATTTGATTTCAAAAGCAAGAGATCCACCATGATGGGTAATCTTCAGATGTGGAAAATGTTCAAGGGAGCTTGGTGGCTACAAATAGAGCTAGGAGTCCATTTAATCCGATTAGCAGTTCAGCACAATGGGCCTGCCCAACCCATTATGGGAAATGAAGCCTTTACTTTATTTGTTTCTATTAGCCAAGAATTAGTTTTCAGAAAAGTGGAATTTTGCCCCATCAGATTGCCCAGACAATCAACAGAAAATAAATGAGGAAATAGTCTTATGTGTCAATATTTATCTTTTGGCCCTAATTGTCCACAGAGAGGACTTGTTGAGTGTGTAGAGCTGGCAGCCACGGTTTATCTCTGTGCTCTTGATTGCTTCTCCCATTATGTAGGCACAGGAGCTGCTACTCGCAGGGTAATGACATCTCAAAGGCAGAGCGCTCTGGCTGGAGAATAAAGGCATTGTAAAGCTCTAAGAACACTGGGTTGGAGAGCCAAGAAGAACCCTTGATGGCTGGGAAGGAAGGTAGACCCCAGCAAATTACAAGGCATTTGTGACTGGGTTTCAAATGTGGGGGCGGGGAGGGGTGTAGAATAAAAGGAGTGAAGAGATACACGCATCCTTTTTCACCCAGGTTCCTGGGCATCTTCCTCCGCCCGTTTTCCAGGAAGCTCAGCTGGCTCCATGACTGTGGGGGTGCAGTCCTCTTGCTTTTGTTGGCTCTTGTTGGTTGCAAAGTTTTAATGTCTAAAATACTCTCAAGTTTCCCTTAACGATAATGATAATCAAAGTCATTGTAACTAAAAATATTTGAGCACTCACTACATACCAGATATTTCTCTAAGCACCTGATATTTGACCTCCCCGAGGCCCCCTGAGACGGCTGCTATCATGAGGCCCATTTTTCACAAGTAGCTGGGGCCCCGCAAATAACTTGCCCAAGGTCACTCAGCCGGTGGCTATGGAGCCAGGCCTTGGGCGCAAGCAGTCTAACTCCACGCTGCTCATTACCCCTGGGCCCCAGAGTCCAGGCCCCGACCAGGGAGCCAGTGTCTCCTTAAATGTTGCGCCCCGCGCACCTCACTCGCCAAAGCACTGACCAGAGGCCCCTTTCCCAGAGACCTTCTTTCTGGCGGATGGCTGATCGCTCTCTCCCCATCCCGAAAAGCCCAAGCCCACACCAGTGGCAGAAGTGCAACGTGAGTCTCTCGCTCGCGGTCCCATCGACCAAGTGTTTTCAAAAGCACAATCCATTCAGTCCTCACACCGTCTTTTCCTGGAAGGAGGGACAGAAATTTCAATTATCCAAGCCTCCCTTAGGCCTCTCAGACCACGGCTACGTAGACTTTCGAGTCAGCGAAGATCACTCCTGAGGGGTCACGCCTCCGCAACTTATCTGGACTGCGGACAATGTCTGTGAACTGACCCCCTTTCCCTCGCTCTGTTGAAAGACACCCTCCCTTCTGGTTCCACAAGATGAGCTGTGCCTACCGATTCATTCCAAGAAGATAGCAAATGGATCCAATCACGGAGCACAGCACACGTTGGATTGGCCATAGACACAGATCCGTAATCTCTTCCATAACTCCAGCCTAGCACAAAGTTAACAGGCTCTTTTCTTTCCGGCTGGATCTGATAGCATTCCGGGAAGTCTTTGTATCGCTTATATCACAGGATCACTGTACCTGTGTGGGAGTTAACAAACCTGCAGTTATGAATTCCTGATATTATCTTTTAGTAAATTAGATCTGCCTTCCCTCTGAATAGCAGAGTTAAGAAAGCTGAGACAAGTTCTTAAAAAAATATTTCTTTGAACTCTATATTACTCACATATGGATTATTTTCTCTTTCTAGCAATTCTGCTGGGCTCATTCTTTGCTAATAATGTGATGCATCATCACAATGTCAAATATATTTTTGACCTCCAATAAGAGCATCTTAGAGAGACAGGACAGGCTCATTAACATTAGCATCAATGTCAACACTAGTTGCATGTCTGTGAGTTGCCCAGTTATATTTGACATGTGTATCAGTTTCCTGTTGCTGCTATAACTAATTACCACAAACTTAGTGGCTTAAAATGATACAGATTTATTCTTTTACAGTTCTGGAGGTCAGAAGTCCAAAATGGGTCTTAAAGGGCTAAGATAAGGGATCAGTGGGGCTGGTTCCTTCTGAGGCTTCAGGGGAGAATCCATTCCCTGCCCCCTTCAGTTTGTTGTTTTTTTGTGTGTGTGTGAGGAAGACCAGCCCTGAGCTAACATCCATGCCAATCTTCCTCTTTTTGCTGATGAAGACCGGCCCTGAGCTAACATCTATTGCCAATCCTCCTCCTTTCTTTTTCCCCAAAGCCCCAGTAGATAGTTGTATGTCATAGTTGCACATCCTTCTAGTTGCTGTATGTGGGACACGGCCTCAGCATGGCCGACAAGCGGTGCGTCGGTGAGCGCCTGGGATCCGAACCTGGGCTGCCAGTAGTGGAGCTCGACCACTTGGAGCGCGAACACTCAACCGCTAAGCCACTGGGCCGGCCCCCCAGCTCCAGTTTTGAGATGCTGCAACATTCCTTGGCTCATGGCCGCCTCACTCCAACATCTGCTTCTACCCTCACATCCCCTTCTCTCCCTCTTATAAAGACACTTGTGAGTATTTCAGGCCCACTCAGGTAATCCAGGATAATCTCCCCATCTCAAGAGCCTTAACTTGATCCCATCTGAAAAGCCCTGTTAGCCATATAAAGTAACATTCACAGGTTCCAGGAATTAAGACTTAGGTCTCTCTAGGGGGACCATTATTCAGCCTACCACAACATGCAATTGATTCTGGAAGAAAGGCAAAGTGCTTGTCAGTCATTCACTTATTCATTCGTCGTCCATCTGCAAACATTGACTTGTGGGCACTGTGCTTGGCACAAGGGCTGCAGCAGGGAGCAAGACAGTGTTCTCGTTGTGGAGTGCCAGTTCCGGGGAGTGAGCTGGCCATCCGCTGGGCAATCACACTGGAAGTTAGTTCATTGCTGGGGAGGTACAAGTGGGAAAGGAAGAGTTGAGAGAACAAATGAGGGGGAGCTAGAGCTAATCCTGCCTGGAGGGGCGCTAGTGTCCAGCAAGTCCTCCCTGAGAAAATGCCCATTAGGCCAGGAGCTGAGGGGAGTGTAGGGCTTCACCAGGGGAAGAGGTTCCCTAAAGGTGGACAAACCAAGAGGACAAAGTGACCAGCCAAGCCTCCAATCTCTGTCAATCTAGAAGAGAAGCGTTTAACTGCAGGGACAATGATTTTTACTTGGTCTGCTGTAGTCAAAGTCGGGGTCCCTGCTGAGTGAGCACCCATGTTTGTGTTATTTGCTAAAAGGGCAAGGGATCTCTGGAGGTGGGAAGAAGGCAGGGCAAGCTCTGTGTGTGCCCGGCGGCTAAGGAGGCAGAAAGCTTCCTCAGTCTTCCAGTTCTTAAGCCCAGCCCTTATCTGAGGAGAGGCGGCCTTTTGTTGTGTTTATTCCACTCTTTTGCAGGGTTAAATGTGGTGCAGAGCCCAATTGGCCCTGCTTCCTAGAAGGGCCAGGTGTAAAGAGTTTGTGACAGACCAGCTTTCCTCCCTTCTGATTGGACTAGGACATCAAACAGCTTCCACAACCAAAATGCCATATACTAAGTTTATTTACACAGCCTCAGAATAGCTCCCCGTAAAATACTTAATCATTACAAAGGGAAAATAGTAAATTCACAGTGAAGAAGCCTGGTAGACAACTCCTTAACCCAGTGATCAGAATTAACACAACCAGTAATGGGACAACTTGACGTCATGCACCTCTTAATAGGATGCACTGAAAAGGATGCGATAGCCCTTCTGGGGTCTTCCTGCCCAAAACGCATCCCTTCAATATAATCATGAGGAAATATCACACAAACTCAATTGAGAGATTTTCTACCAAATAGCTGACTTGTACTCTTCAAAGCTGTCATTATCACAAAAGATGTATCTACTTTTTGTCTTTATAGATTTGCCTATTCTGGTTATTGGATATAAATGGAATCATACAATGTCTAGTCCTTTGTGACTGGCTTCTTTCACTCAGCATGATGTTTTCAAGATTTGTAGCACGTATCAGTACGCATTTCTTTTTATTGCCAAATAATAGTTTGTTGTTTGGATATATTACATTCTGTTTAGCCATTCATCAGTTGATGGGAATTTGGATTGTTTCTGCTTTTTGTCTATTATGAATAATGCTTCTATGAACACTCATATACAAGTTTTTGTGTGGACAAAGTTGTCATTTCTCCTGGGTGTATACCTAGGGGTGGAACTGCTGGGTCATATGCTAACTCTATGTTTAACCTTTTGAGGTACTGTCAGACTGTTTTCTAAAGTGGCTGTGTTATTTCACATTCCCACCAACAGTGTATGAGGGTTCCAATTTCTCTACATTCTCACCAACACTTGTTATTTTCTTTCTTATTTTAGTCATCCTAGTACATTTGAAGTGGTATTTCATTGTGGTTTTGATTCTTCATACTATTCTTAAAACTTTCCTTTCCATCTAAAATTATGTCAAAATAGAAAATGAAAAGAAAAATGTCCTGAACCATAATTACTCTGTAATGAAAGGACTTTGAAGTGAAGTCCTATCTTTCTCTTAAGCTGAGCTGATGAGCAAACAAATAGATCCTGAGGACAAGAGCAAGCTAGTGACCTGAGTTCTAGAAATTTGGATACTTCTGGGGTTCAGTGTTTCCACTCATTTACCCAAAAAACATTTATCAAGCCCCAGTTAAAATAAGTTACTAATAAGATGACTATGGGGAAATGTGTATTGCTGTCCTTGTCATGTAAAAGTGAACTGCTTTCGAAGCTCTTTTTGGATGGAGATTGAAAAAACACATTCACAAATGCAATAAATGCATATCAAGTACCAAAGGCTATATTTATCTGTTCCAGTAAGATACCACATTAAGCATTGCAACTATGATTAGAGCTATCATTTGGTTAAGTTTATGGTAGTTCACTGTCATCTGCTGTAACCTATCTGGTTTTTGCTGAAACTCACACAGGTGAACTAGATGAGGATATGATGGGGACCACCACTTTTGCATTCTTAAAGTCTTTGAGGGTGATGCAATTCCTCCTGGGATGTCATGATTCTATCTTGGCCAGGACCAGGGAGGAACAGTTTTAAGGGCTTCCACTTGGACCTTCCTTCAATACTATCTCTTAATCCACATTAACAGGGACTCAACATGAGGATTCTGCCAGCTGCTAAGGATCTCCATCCTGATTATGCATATGTGTACTGGGAAAATAACTTTAAGATAGGTGTGAGGACCCATTGGAAACACTGTCAGATGGACTTGGGCCAAAATTCAATTTGTCATCTGATCTGCATAAATCCCTAATAGAGGCCACAATGCTGTTTTAGATCCCTTGGTGTCCGTGTCAGCTCGGATCTGTATCAAATAGCTCTCTAAAGGTTAGGGTATTTCCTCTTCTCTAGTGCACTTAACTATGGCAAATGGCCAATGGTGGTCTAACGACTGAAAACCAGATAGGACACAGGGTAAGTTTATAGAAGAAAGTAGAGGAAACTCAAAAATCCCAGATTCATACAAAGAACATGGACTTTGGATCCATGCATATCTGGGTTGGATGCCTGCGCTACCACTCATCGGCCAAGCAAGGCTCTACATCATCTGTAAAGTGGTATTGTTAATGCCCACCTTGCAGGGACATTCCAAATAAATATATAGAGCAGAAGACACAGAGGAGGATCTCATTAAATAAGTAGCTGTTTCTGTTAATATTACCAATGGGATGTCCATTGGTCATGAGTCATGGTTCATGCAGCAGACGAATGTTCATGTGGCACAGTCTTAGCCAGTTGAATTTTGAGACCTTTATGAGTACGGAACAGTTTCACCTGGAACTTGGAGGCAACAAAACAGTGAGCACCTGCACATAATAAAGAAAGTGTGTCTTTGGGGCAACTGGATTTTACCAAGGAGCAGGAAATTAGTCTGAAATGATATGCTAATGAATACAAGGAGACAGATTTATACACTGCCTTAGTTAGGATCCTGCAAAAGCGGAGTCTCAGTTAAGGACTTGGGTGCTGGCAGTTTATTTGGGAGGTGATTCCAAGGAAGGAATGGGGAGAGTCATATAAAAGAGAAAAATCCAGTAAAATGTGTGCTAAGATTGTTACTGCTGTAGGCAACTGAGGCTTAGTTCTGTTAGGAAATCACATAAAATGCACATCTGTATTGTTGCTTCAAAAGACTAGAAGATGAGAAATTTATCTTTTAACTCCTATCAGCAATTGTTTGAGGGTTACCCCTGGAGGCCTTGGTTCCAGCCTAGCTGGGGGCACCTGTGGCTGAGTATGGCTCCAAGAACCCTAACAAGGCAGGTGGAGCTCTGCGATGGGTCCTTGAAGCGGTCACTAAAACGACTTAGGAGATACCTGCCATAGCTAAAGCCAGAGGCCAGCTTAGGGCGTGTTATACAGGACACAAAAGAGGCTCCTACATATATTCGACGTTTTCAGATTTCATTATTATTCCTTGGCTAAGCCACTGAGGTGTAGTGTTTTCAACTAGCCTCAGTTTACCCATCTGCAGTAGTTTCACAGAAGACCATAAGGATTTTGCATTTGTTATACGGCTTTCTGGCATTTACTTCTGAGGATGCCTACCATAAAGCAGGAAATTGCTTGAGAATATTTTAAACATTATGGCCTTTCCTGATGCACAGTCACTTTGCATAGGCAGGAAGCGGAGAGCGTGGGGTAACAGGTCCAGCATAAATATCGGAAGCAAAACATAGTACTTGGATTTGGAAGGGTGTCTAAATGATTTGGGTTCTACAAACATAGCATTTTTGGCACCTTGGGGCAGCTATAATCCTGTGTCCATAAATTTCATTTTATTTTAAGAGGATCTGCGCCTATTTTCCTTTGGCTGATAAGAAGTGTCCTCGCAATATGAATATACTTCAAAGCTTTTGTAAAAATTCATTTGGCTCTACCTAAGAAATTTCCCAGTTTTCCATTTTGGGCCTGGGAACAATGGAAATAGCTTTCTTTTAATTGATTCTGGAGAGAATTGTAATCACTTTTTGGCGTGGGCCTCAGCTTTGGGGGGTGAAAGAGGTGCTGTGTTGATCGGCTCTCGAGCTTCTTGGTGACCCCACATGCACGTCCACAACGCCAGGGTCCACTCCACTTCCTCCAAAGCCTGTGCCGGCGGGATGACCACGGGGGACTGGCAGACAGAACGGAGGTCGAAGCCTCCGTGTCAGGCCAGTTTCCCTGTGATTCCCCTCCCCCCCTCAAAAACAGACAGAAGAGATGGGTTTTCTCTGGATGAAATTTTTACTGTCAAGTCCTCTGAATCAGCCTTTAGTATTATGAGCCACAGTTTGGCATATGCTTTTGTGATTTCAAGAACGCTCTTTCTCTCAGGACAGAATGGGCCTCCGGTGTCACATGGTGAAATACGTCCTTCTTCCTCGGCATCACTTTCCTCCTCTTTAAAACTTGGAGCCTATTGGTTTGGACTGTTTTGATTGCAAGTGACCGAAACTGATCTGGAACAGCTTAAACACATAGGGGGCCCTATCACAGGGGTCCTCAGCTGTTTTATGGGGACAAGGGCAGCAATCCAGAGCTGTGAGAGGAATGTGTCTGGCCTCAGGAACAACTGGCTCTAAGGACACACTGAGTCCCCAGCAGACTCTCTCTTCATCTCCCAGACGTGTCCCTTGCTATACATCTGCATAACTCCTCTCTCTATATGTGGATTACTTCTTCTGTCTCTCTGGCCCATGAGGGAAAACTATGCAGCCCTGGACAATTTCCAAGTATAATGTCATAAAGCCCAGCTCCCAACAGGAGGACAGATGTTTCAGCTCCATAATTCCCACAGAAAAACTCTAATTGGCTCACTTCGCACCAATCAACTGTAATCAGGGTTCCATTCAAGGAATAACATGGCAGATGCCTCTATAACCACAGTGAGAAGTCCCCAGAGAAAAGGAGATCATAGATTGCCAAACCATAATTCTCTCTTACCAAGGGGTTGGACCCAGTGATTACTAAGGGTCCTTCTAGCTTTAACAGCCCACCTTGCATTCTCTGCTTGACTTAAGCTGACTCTCATTTCAAAGGAGCTAATGATTGTGTGTTTCTTAAACAGAGGTATAAGTTTGCTCTAGCCAGAGGCTGAGCCTATGATAGTGGAACCAGAAGCATCCGCAGTTACTAATGCTGCCAAGTCCCCTCTATCCTTGGGCTTTTCATTCCAGGAGCCGTCACACATCTAAGCTTACAAACAGCTCCCTGGGCACACCATAATACCCAGCTGAATATCCTGCCAGCTGAGGGTGCCTTTGTCCTGAGTTACACCAGGAATCCTGCACAACGGAGCTGACGACTTCCAGGTTGGGGCTGTGGCCTCCACTGAGGCTGGACCAGGGTGAGATGTGCTGTCAAGCTTACTCCTGTGGGCTCGGTCAGGATCAGCTTCACTGAGAGCCTGGCTCCTTTCTGTCTGTTGGCCAGGGCACTCCCTTGGTTTTCTTCTGCGTGGGCCTCTGCATAGGGGAGCTCAGGACGTCCATGTATGTCCCCAGGTCCAGGGGTTAGACAGACTGAGAGAGGGGAGCAAGGGGAGAGGGAAGAGGGAACACAAGAGAGCGAGTGAGAGAGAATGACAGCCTCGGTGATGGAATCTGGGAAGGGTCGTCCTGTCACTTGTGCTGGGTCTGCTGGTCAGAAGCCAGTCCCTAAGCAGTCAGTGGTCCACAGGGACGTATAGAACAGGCAGGGAGCTCATCCCTGCAGGGGCACGCTGACCTTGACTCGAGTGTCCTGGTGGCGAAAGGCTCCCTTCCTACCTGGGCTGATCCTGCGTTGAGCTCAGATCCTCCTCCTTGGGAGTGTTGCTCATCGCGGCCCGGGTGTGCTCTCCCGGGTTCCCTGGGCTCCTGTCCCCTCCAGGAGGGAGATGTACACTGAGGGGGCTGAGGCCAGAGCAAGCAGGGACCACTCCACCCTCCCAGCTCATTTGCTGCCTTCCCCAGGAGGGCCAACTCCTCAGGAGCCTCTCCTCACTGCTCACCATCTTCTCTGCTCTGAGAGCACCTCGTTTCAGCCTCTGAAGAAGACCTGGGGAGAAGTTTCCAGGTGGGAAGGCCTCTCTCCATGGGAGCCCCAGAGTGGACAGGGACCTTCGACAGGGCTGGGCATTGTCCCCTCAGTCAACTTGGACTTCCTGGGAGGCAGCAACCCCTGGGGGCAGGGCCTAGGCTGGGGGCAGGTCTCTAAGCATCCCCACAATGCCCATCTTCCTGGTCTCACCTGATTGAGCACAGGTCTGCACAACCACACCACCTTTCAGACCCCCTGGGGTTACGTGCAGCCCATCAAGGCCGCTGTGTCTGTCTCATCGTGTGGTTGTCCGTCTCACCTTCCTGGCTGATTCGCTGCTCTGTTCTAGATCCAACCTCAGGCGGCTGCAAAGTTGACCTTCCACGTCAGCTTGCCACTGAGATGGCTACTGTTTCCAGAAATGCTTAGGGGCCGGGCTTTGCCCACGCATGGCGACATCAAGTGGGCAACCTCTGACAGTGAAGCCACCCCCATTCAGGCTTGCGCCGCTCACAGGGCCGTCACACTGAGGGGGTGGGGACGGGACCTGCCCTGGGCAAAAACACCACGACTCTCACTGTTCTTCCCTCAGCTTCACATGCTCCTCAGTTGGTTGTATGTCTTTGGTCTCTTCCCAGAGCTTGTTTTCTGACAGCACGTCCGGTGTGATCATGGCTTTCCGGGAAGAGGATTGGCTGAACTCCTCACTCAACCATTCGGTGCGTCCTGCCGACCCACGCCGATCACTTTCTGAAGGCGCATCCTTTCAGCAATCTGAGGACCCAAGATTGTGAGTCTGTGTCCTGGAGGGATTTTGAGAAGAGCTGGTGGGATGGCAGTATTGCAAAGCGTAAAGTCTTGCTTCCAGAAAGCTCTCTGGGATCCTCATCATCCTGCTGTTTTGGAGTCAAAGCCCTGAGATCTTTAAAAAGCCAGCAATGTTAGAACATGGGCAGGACAAACAAAAGTCTCTGGGCTCCAACACCAACTAAAATATTCTGAATTTCTAGTAACCTGAGACGAGTGGAAAGGAGTTGGGAGTGTGGAGTGGAGGGGCGGTTTGGGCCAACTACGCATCTGGGAGGAGAAATGCGATGCAGAGCAGCCTTTCTGGGGGCATACGTGTGGGACATGTGTGCAGGCCCCCGCTGCAGACATTGCTGCTGCTGCCCTTCAGTTCCCTCAGCCCACTTGAGTCCCTGCAGTCCCTGGGAGCCAGTCCCCAGCAGGCCCACAGTGTCCCCCTGGAGCACCTGCATCCACTCTCTGCCTGAGGGCTCTCTCTTGCACCGGGAGCTTCCTCTCCTGCGAGCCTGTGCCAGCCTGTAGCACAGAAGCCTTCACGACCCGGGGTAAACCCTCCACCCACGGGCACAGAGCCAGTCCGGGTGGGATCTCGTCTCCCGACAGGACTAGGATGGATGCTCACCTCAGTGCTCCCTCGTCAGGCCCCGCCCTGGCGCTCCTCCTCCAGGCTCCCTTCCCCATGGCCTCCCTCGGGCCTCCTCCCTCACCTGCAGACAAACCACTCGCCCTACGTCCTGGTCTGCTCTGGGCCCAGACTCTGCGGAGGCTGCACGCTAGCTGTGACGTGGAGCAGGCCGTCCAGCCTTCTGGACTTGAGCTTCCTCACCTGTGAGATGGGGACACAGGCCTGCCTCCCGGAGTCGTCAGAGGAGACGCAGCGTGGGGAGACGCACACCGCTGCAAAGAAGGACGCCCGCTGATCACCCAGGGAAAACCCCAACCTTGCCAAAGCAACAGGAGCTCGCGAGGCTGCGGGAGGAACGCGGGCAGCCTGTCCACACAACGTGGAGAGTCGCTGACGAGTGTGGCCGTGCAGGGTAGGCCCCCGGACAGTGGAAGAGCCATTCGACAAGGAGGGGGACAGGACAGACGCTTCCAAGGAGAAAGATTTAAGTGTTGGAGGATCACAGAGGCCTTAGGAAAATCATGAGGCCCTGGAACATGTTTACTGAAATGCTATTATTGGCCGGAAGAATGTGTTACAATACCCAGTCCACTCTGGATTACTTCTCATTGGCTGTCGGAATGAGTGCACACTTGTGATTAGAACCCACATTTTGTTAAATGTAGGATATCTTTATTTTTCTTAACTTTTAATTATTTTTTTTGGTCGATGAAGTGCCAAGCATGGGTTTTCTCCGTTCTTTTCTTTGCATGGGTGGCCTCTATTTTCAGAAGTGGATTCCTGGTGCTCATCACCCCTGCTAACCCGAGGGACAGCCCTCTTTCAGGTCACACAGTGGATGTGAGCTCCAGGTGGGCAGGGACCACGTGGGGTCATACTCACTGGTGAAGTTACAGTGCTCAGCCCACGGCAGGGACCAGAACGTATTGGCTGAATGAGTGAGTGAAACAATGAACGAATGCATGAATGAGTACATGAGTGCAGGAGTGAGTGAGTGAAGGAATGAGTGAAGGAATGACTGGGTGAATGAAGCAATAAGTGAGTAAACCACAGAAGCTGGATCCACACAGGAGGAGCCTTTATCTGTGGGGGGCTCACAGCGGGTCACAGCACAAGCCCTGGACGGTGGCATGGAGCATGTCCAGCTGTCCTCCCAGCGCTGAGCCTCCGTCACCTGCAACACAGTGTGGTCCTGGATCTTCTTCAGCTCCTCTTCAAACAATGCTGAATGTTCCCGGGAGCAGAGCAGCAGGAAGGGAACCTGAGGAGGGACTTCCCAGACCCTGCGCCCTGGAGGACCACTGTGACTGCCTGGCAGGGGGCTCTTAACACGCTCCGGGCACCAGGCTAGAGATGCTCAAGCAATTCCTCAGGGAAGTCTCCCAACAGCCCATCAGGAGGCCAAGTTATTTCCTCATTGTACAGATGGGGAAACTGAGGCTGAGAGCCTCACCTGCATCACCAGCTAGAAAGAGGCTGAGCAGGGACTAGGACCCCTGTTTCTCTGACTTTGGATCATTCCAAACCACTGTCCTGCACTGTGGCCTCCTCGGGCTCAGGGGTCCTGGCCTCCCTGGGGCCTGCACCCTTCTGGCCTCCAGCCATCACTGAACTAAAGGGACAGGGCCACTCCGTCTGCCTGGGGCTGGGTATGGTGGCCGGGGAATGGCCAGCTGTGGGCGCTGTGGGCTCTCCCAGTAGCAAGGACCAGCCTATCCCCCCGCAGAGTGAGGTCTCTCTGGGCATCAGGACCAAAAGTTCTCAGAACTTTAGGGAAAAGAGGTCCCTCTCTCAGCATGGGGGAGCCCTTCTCAGGCAGGCCCAAGGGGTCTAAGAGGCACTGGGTTCAAATCCCGGCTCTGCCACTCTGCAGGGCACAGAGGGGGCAAGTCTCTTTGAGCCTCAGTTTCCTCATCAGTGAAATGAAGACAATAATTGCTCCTCCCCCAAGGAGTTGTGGGGAGGATTCAAGGAGATAGCTCAAGAGGAGAACAGAGGCCCCGGTAAGTGCTCATCACCGCGAGCTGTTCCTGCTGATGTCACCCCACTCAGAGCCCCCTGGGGCCCTTTGCCTCTGCCCACTCTGATCTCCCACCAGGCATGCCCTACTCGCTCTGACTCCGCTGTTCCTCTGGAATGCCTTTCTCCACCCCATCTTGTCCCACGGCAGTCAGCCAGCCAGGTGGGGATCCGGGACCCAGCCCCATCTCTCCTCTCTTGATTCCTCTTCATTAGAGCTAGCAGCTGTTGAGATCTGAGAAGGTGCAGGGCGCTCCAGGTGCAGCCTCAGCGAACTTGTCTGACACCACCATGAAAGGTCGGCTGTCACCCCACTTCACAGGGGAGGAAACCGAGGCTCCAATGGCAGTGCCTCTCCGAGGTCACCAGGGCTCTCTCCCTCATCCCCACTGAGCAGGGCCCCTCCATCGCAGAGGCTGAATGTGCTGGATATGTGGGCTGGGGCTGGCACAGTGCCTGAGGCAGCCATCACTCCTGGAAAACCCTGAGGTGTGCTTTGGGCACGATGACCTTCTCCAAAGCCTCTAGCCCCGTGCTCTGACCTTCTGGCACCTTCTATGACACCTCCACTCTGTCTTGTAAAAGTCATTTCTGCTCACACAAGCTCAAGTGGGTCCTGCTGTTGCAACTGAGAACTCCCCCTGGAGGGAGCATGTTCAAGGAGGTCCCTGTGACTCACTGCACTGACCTAGATGTACTTTCCTGACTGAGGATGGGGCTCTCTGCTTGGAGGGAGAGGGAGCAGGCAGGAGTGTCCAGACCCTCATCATCATCTGTCCTGGATGGCAGGCCAGGCTGCTCAGCTCAGGTGAGTTAGGGAGCAGGAGGGGCATGGGCAAGGCCAAAGCGGGGTCAGGTGTGTTAGGGGCGGGGCCAGGGGTGAGGGGAGTAGGAGGGACAGAAGCAACAGGAGCGAGGCCTTCCAGCTGGGCAGGTCACCCCAGGTACCTTCATCCCCTGCATCCTAGCTGCTCCTCCTTCTCCCTCCCTCCCTCAGGTCTCTGTTTCAGGGTCTCTGGACTCCCTGTTCCCAAACAAGATCACAGGGTAGAAGGAGACCTTGGGTGTCAGAGACTGTGACCAACACCTTAACATCACGTTTACAGTATGAGCCAGAATCTCCGCCTCTAGGGATCGGTCCTAAAGAAGTAGAGATTTATGGATGCAGGTGTTCCTTTCAGCACGATGACGGGAGTGAAAAATCAGAAATGATCCGTGTTGCCCAGCAGAGGCTCTTAGGCAATTCTGAGGCCGACGCAGAGGAGGAAGAGGATTGACTGGCCAGGGTCCAGCCCTGGGGAAATCAGGTTCCAGAAGAGCACACTCCCTGCAGTCCTTCCCACACGATAGCCACAAGTGCACACCCACACACACTTGCACATAGACATACCCATGTGCATACAGATGCACACAGCTGAATGGGCACATGCACACACGTGCACACACACGTGCATACAAAGGCAAAGGACTGAAACGGTGAACACTGCCTGTTAAGGGCACTCCTCAGTTTCCACTTAATTCTTAATTCCCTTAGAATTCATTCTTTTCCTGTAATTAACGTACATTGTCTTTGTAATAAAAACCTTTACAAAGAAAAACGAAATAATGTACTTCAGTCCAAAGATGAGTGATAAATGGATAACATTAACATGTGATTTTAATCTTGTTAGAATTATAAGAGGAATAGAGGCACATTCTATCAAGTTGAAACATCACGCAGGCCTCTAAAGGAGAAGAGAAGCGAGTGGCAATTCCCATCCCCAGAGGTGAGCCCCATGGATGATTTGGTGCGTATCTCTCTGGCTCTGTCTCTCTCTTTCTCTGTCTGTCTCTGTCGCTCTCTCACACACAGATTCATGTTCCTAGATGCATGTCTTCTGGCTGATATCACATATTAGTGGTCTTACAGATGGGACGGATGGATCCCATCGCCTCGCCATGGACAGTAGCGTTCCTTCCAATTGCTTGCTATTGCAACCAGTGCTGTGATGAATAGTCTGGAAAATACATCTTTGAAAAGTTGGGCAGGAATTTCTGTGGGATGAAGTCCTGGGATCAGTACCGCCAGCACAGGCGTGCCCCTGGGGACTGCGATGGGTCCTGCAGGTTGGTCTCCAGAGAGGAGTGTCCTTTCACACTTGTCTCTAGGGGTCTACTGGGGCCTCTGCTTCCTCACATTGTCACCAGGTCTGGTCGTCACCACACTGGAACCCAGCCCGTCTGATGGGGCCCAGTGCCCTCTCCACAGTGTCTCCATGTGCGCGTCTCCTCCTCGGGGAGCTCGCGCATCTCTGACACATGCTGCCCCTGTGTATCACCTCTCGTTGGCGTTGAATGTGTTTGCTCTTTATCTCTTTTTAAAACTCTGACTTTCGAGTGTTTTTTTGGACCACAAGGATGCGTAACATTTCCCTGGCCTTGTGTCATGAGGAATACATTCCGGTTTGTGGTTTGTCTTTCCAGCTTTCTACCCTTTCTTGTTTTTGTTTTGGCCGCAGGAAGAGCAACGCGTTTCGTGTGTGGCTTCTGGCTCTGGTGTCCCACGTAGAACAGCAGTCTGTACCCCAAGATTATGCACATATTTACCAGAAGGGCTTTCTTTGATACATCAAATCTAGACTCCATCTGGGATTTTCCTATCAAAGTAGAGAAATTCTATTTCAAATAAAAACAGAAAAGGAAAACCTATCAGGCCGTGCGAAAAGAAATGGGCAGACACACATGGCCACCTACGGCATGATTTCACTTATAAGAAACATGCAGAACAGATTAAAAAAAAAACAAAACAGTGACAGAAAACAGATTAGGGGTTGCCAGGGCCTGAGGGAGAAAGTGGGAGTGAGTGCTTTTAGAACAGGGTGTTCTTTTGGAGAATGAAATATTGTAAACGCATACAGCGGTGATGGCTGCACAGCATTGTGAATGTACTTAATGCTCAGGAAGTGTACAATTTAAAATGAAAAACAGTAAACTGTTAAAAGATGAAAGTGAAATTTATTTTAAATAATCAAGATATAAACAATAAAAAAAGCAATGAAAGGAACCATGAAATAGAGAAACACAATTAGGAGGATGGGGAAGGAAATTGGTGGTAAGGGAGCAGGTGGAACAGGTGGGACTGGAGGTGCTAATGAGGGAGGTTCCCGAGCCAGCTCTCCCAGGCCTCAGAATTTGGCCTCAGCTGCCTCTCTGTCTCATGCAGGCGCCTGTGCAGAGCTTGACTCTCCTTACACAGAGGCTGGGCCCTCAGCCGCCTCCTGATCTCCTGCAGGAGCCTGTGCAGGGGATGGCTCTCCCTGCACAGAGGCTGTAGCCTCAGCTGCCTCCCTGTCTCCTTCAGGCGCCTGTGCAAGGGATGGCTCTCCCTGCACGGAGGCTGGGCCCTCTGCTGACTCTCGTTCTCCTGCAGGAGCCGGTGCAGGGCATGGCTCTCCCTGCACAGAGGTTGGGGCCTCAGCTGCCTCCTGTTCTCCTGCAGGAGCCAGTGCAGGGGATGGCTCTCCCTGCTTGGAGGCTGATGCCTCAGCTGCCTCTTGGTTTGTCTTTCCAGCTTTCTACCCTTTCTTGTTTTTGTTTAGGCTGCAGGAAGAGCAACGCATTTCGTGTGTGGCTTCTGGCTTTGGTGTCGCACTTAGAACAGCAGTCTGTACCCCAAGATTATGCACATATTTACCAAAAGGGCTTTCTTTGATACATCAAATCTAGACTCCATCTGGGATTTTCCTATCAAATTAGAGAAATTCTATTTCAAATAAAAACAGAAAAGGAAAACCTATCAGGCCGTGCGAAAATAAATGGGCAGAAAACACATGGCCACCTATGGCATGATTTCACTTATAGGAAACATCCTGAACAGATTTAAAAAAAAAAAGGAAACAGTGACAGAAAACAGATTAGGGGTTGCCAGGGCCTGAGGGAGAAAGTGGGAGTGAGTGCTTTTAGAACAGGGTGTTCTTTTGGAGAATGAAATACTCTAAACGCATACAGAGGTGATGGCTGCACAGCATTGTGAATGTACTTAATGCTCATGAAGTGTACAATTTAAAATGAAAAACAGTAAACTGTTAAAAGATGAAAGTGAAATTTATTTTAAATAATCAAGATATAAACAATAAAAAAAAATCAATGAAAGAAACCAAGAAATAGAGAAACACAATTAGGAGGATGGGGAAGGAAATTGGTGGTAAGGGAGAAGGTGGAACAGGTGGGACTGGAGGTGCTAATGAGGGAGGGTCCTGAGCCAGCTCTCCCAGGCCGCAGAGATTGGCCTCAGCTGCCTCCCTGTGTCCTGCAGGCGCCTGTGCAAGGGATGGCTCTCCCTGCACAGAGGCTGGGGCCTCAGCTGCCTCTCGTTCTCCTCCCTGAGCCTGTGCAGGGCTTGGCTCTCCCTGCACAGAGGCTGGGCCCTCAGCTGCCTCCTGTTCTCCTGCTGGAGGCTGTGCAGGGGATGGCTCTCCCTGCACAGAGGCTGGGCCCTCAGCTGCCTCCTGTTCTCCTGCTGGAGGCTGTGCAGGGGATGGCTCTCCCTGAACAGAGGCTGGGGCCTCAGCTGCCTCCCTGTCTCCTGCAGGAGACTGTGCAGGGGATGGCTCTCCCTGCACAGAGGCTGGGGCCTCAGCTGCCTCCCTGTCTCCTGCAGGAGACTGTGCAGGGGATGGCTCTCCCTGCACAGCGGCTGGGCCCTCAGCTGCCTCCTGTTCTCCTGCCGGAGAGAGTGCAGGGGATGGCTCTCCCAGCACGGAGGCTGGGCCCTCAGCTGCCTCCTGTTCTCCTGCTGGAGGCTGTGCAGGGGATGGCTCTCCCTGCACAGAGGCTGGGCCCTCAGCTGCCTCCTGTTCTCCTGCAGGAGACTGTGCAGGGGATGGCTCTCCCTGCACAGAGGCTGGGCCCTCAGCTGCCTCCTGTTCTCCTGCTGGAGGCTGTGCAGGGGATGGCTCTCCCTGCACAGAGGCTGGGGCCTCAGCTGCCTCCTGTTCTCCTGCAGGAGGCTGTGCAGGGGATGGCTCTCCCTGCACAGAGGCTGGGGCCTCAGCTGCCTCCTGTTCTCCTGCAGGAGACTGTGCAGGGTATAGCTCTCCCTGCACAGAGGCTGGGCCCTCAGCTGCCTCCTGGTCTCCTGCAGGAGACTGTGCAGGGGATGGCTCTCCCTGCACAGAGGCTGGGCCCTCAGCTGCCTCCTGTTCTCCTGCAGGAGACTGTGCAGGGGATGGCTCTCCCTGCACAGAGGCTGGGCCCTCAGCTGCCTCCTGTTCTCCTGCTGGAGGCTGTGCAGGGGATGGCTCTCCCTGCACAGAGGCTGGGGCCTCAGCTGCCTCCTGTTCTCCTGCAGGAGACTGTGCAGGGTATAGCTCTCCCTGCACAGAGGCTGGGCCCTCAGCTGCCTCCTGTTCTCCTGCAGGAGACTGTGCAGGGGATGGCTCTCCCTGCACAGAGGCTGGGCCCTCAGCTGCCTCCTGTTCTCCTGCAGGAGACTGTGCAGGGGATGGTTCTCCCTGCACAGAGGCTGGGCCCTCAGCTGCCTCCTGTTCTCCTGCTGGAGGCTGTGCAGGGGATGGCTCTCCCTGCACAGAGGCTGGGGCCTCAGCTGCCTCCCTGTCTCCTGCAGGAGATTGTGCAGGGGATGGCTCTCCCTGCACAGAGGCTGGGCCCTCAGCTGCCTCCTGTTCTCCTGCAGGAGCCTGTGCAGGGGATGGCTCTCCCTGCACAGAGGCTGGGGCCTCAGCTGCCTCCTGTTCTCCTGCAGGAGGCTGTGCAGGGGATGGCTCTCCCTGCACAGAGGCTGGGGCCTCAGCTGCCTCCTGGTCTCCTGCAGGAGACTGTGCAGGGTATAGCTCTCCCTGCACAGAGGCTGGGGCCTCAGCTGCCTCCTGGTCTCCTGCCAGAGAGAGTGCAGGGGATGGCTCTCCCTGCACAGAGGCTGGGGCCTCAGCTGCCTCCTGTTCTCCTGCAGGAGACTGTGCAGGGGATGGCTCTCCCTGCACAGAGGCTGGGGCCTCAGCTGCCTCCTGTTCTCCTGCAGGAGCCTGTGCAGGGGATGGCTCTCCCTGCACAGAGGCTGAGGCCTCAGCTGCCTCTTGGAGTCCTGCGGGAGTCTGTGCAGGAGATGTCTGTCCCAGCACGGAGGCAGGGGTCTCAGCTGCCTCCTCGTCTCCTGCAGGAGGCTGTGCAGGGGATGGCCCTCCCTGCACAGAGGTTTGGGCCTCTTCTGCCTCCTGGTCTCCTACAGGAGACTCTGCAGGGGATGGCGCTCCCTGCACGGAGGCTGTGGCCTCAGCTGCCTCCTGCGCTGCTGCAGGACATGGTGGGTATGATGGTTTTCCCGGGATTGAAGCTGGGTCTTCTGGTGGCTCTGAGGGTTTTATCACTGTCACTGCAGACCGTCTCCCGGTAGCTGCTGGTCCAGGCCTGTGGGACACCGGCGCCTCCATCGGGGAGATGGATGGAATATCCCCTTCCGCCAGCTCCACACTGATCTTCTTCGTGGAGCTCTGCAAAGACAGTGACTGGCTCCGTCCCAGAGGCATCAGAGCCCTGCCCAGCTGTCCCTGCTGCTCTTCTGCCCTCTGGTCCTAATTCTCCCAGATCAGGCACACACCTGTGTCTGCACATTATTCCACCCCTGAGGAAAGACCTACACCTCAGGGGCTTGGGATAAACCTCAGGCAGAAGGGCACCACCCCGCACTCCACATCCCACCCAGCCGGCCTTGACCTGGGCTTTGAACCTGACCGACCCCCCAAGGCTTCTAACACCTCACCGACTGCTCCTGCTCACGGTGGTCTACCCACATGAACCCGCCCATCCAGGCACACATGGGGAGGGGATGTAGGGCTGCCCAGATGGGACCACAGTGGTAGTCTGGTTTGGAATGGCCTTCCCTGGGCCTCCCGGTGTTACCTTTCCGTCCCTCCGGGTAAACGACCAGAGCCGTCGGCCGCGAGAGGGGCACCAGCATCTGCATCGGTCTTTGGGGGCTTTCCTGGGGCTCCGGCCCCTGGTCATTGGGAAGCAGCAACTAAACATGTTGCTAGAGAAGTGAGCTCGCTTGGGGGCTGTGTTTAGGATGTGGGTGCCTAGTTACCAGGGTTCCAAGTTCTATTGGGCTCTGTGAGGTCACTTCCTGGGATCTCCTTACCTAAGCTTCCTCCTCACACAAGACCTTCCTAAGGGCCCCCCGGGCTGCTGACTGCTCACTCTCCATCTCCACACCCTGTCCAGACACAGTCACACCAACACAGTCCACCCCACAGCCTCTGGGGAGGTCTGGACGCAACCAGGGCCCCAGCTTTGAGGACACAGAGTTGAATTCAGTCCCGCTCCTGCTTCTTGCCAGTGATGTCACCCTGGACAACCCTGCGCCTCTCAGGGCCTCCCCTCTCAGGGTCTCTCCTGTGTTCATGTCCCTCTCTGTAGTGGGGGTCATTCTAGCATCTACTTCCTAGGGATGTCATCAGGTGTATAGACCTAGAGATCCCTTCAGAGTCTGTGAATCCCGTGGGCTGCTCCCACACGTAGCTCCTGCACAGACTTGGCAGTGCAAGGATTACAGAAAGGGCTGGCTGTGGCAGAGAATACAACGCAAAGAGGCTTGGGTCTGCTGGGCGTCTGGGAGAGGCACTTCCCCTCTTGCCTGTTTCCAGTGTTCCTAGGGAGAGTTGAAATGAAATGACGTTCAGACATCATCTCCTTCTGGCTCGCAACCCTCCAGGGCCTCCTGTTATGTTTAGACTCAGGTCCAAGTGCCTGAGTGGTGGTCATCTCAGCCTATGTGGTGGGCAGCCCCCACAACGGCTCCCAGCGTTCCCACTTCCTAGGCACACATCCTATGTAATCCCCGCTCCTCTATGAGAATGGACTTTGCGGCTGGCTTCTAACCAATAGAATAGGGCCGAGTGATGGGATGTCACTTCCACGGTCAGCTTAATGAAAAGTCTGTGACTTCTGTGTGGTTCTGTCTCTCCTGTGTTCATTCTATCTCTCTGTCTCTGTCTCTCTCTCTCTGTCTTTGTCTCTCTCTGTCTCTGTGTCTCTGGCTGTCTGTATCTCTCTTGGTCTCTCCCTGTCTCTCTGTCTCTCTCTTTGTCTCCCTGTCTCTGTCTGTGTCTACTCTCTTTGTCTCTCCTCCCCATCTTTCTATCTCTGTGTGTCACTGTCTCTCTTTCTCTCCCTCTTTCTGTCTCTCTGATCCACTATTCAGGAGAAGCCATATCAGATATTATGAGCTTCCTTCCCTATGACACCCCCTAATGCAAAGAACTGGCAGAGGGTCCCGGCCCACAGACAGAAAAGGCCTGAAACCCCCCATCCAAACTGAATCCTACCACTGCCCCGATACTTGTGAATGATCTCCGAGATGGCTCCTGCCTCTATCGAGCTTCAGTTGAGAACACAGCCCCAGCCTCCTGCTAGACCTTGACGGGGAGCCTCCCAGCTGACCTGAGCCTGGACCCTGGTAGAGACACTGTCAGATGCTCAATGATAGGTCTCGTAAGTGCTAAGTGAGGCTAATGCTGTCACCCAGCATAGACAGCTAGTACCTCCTTCCAGGCCTGGGTCTGGCCCTGCCATCCTCTCTCCTTCACTTCTCTCCTCCCCAGCTCACTCTAGCCACACTGGCTCTTTTCTCACCTCCTCTCTCGTCAAATCCTCTTCTGCCTCCAAGTCTCTGTGCCTTTGAGCTTCCCCCCAGCACGCTGTTTGCAGACAGATGCAGGGCTGGCTCCTCTTGTCCTTCTGCTCAGGGCACAAATGTCCCCAGGGGGGCCCTTTACACCCACCTAGGGGCTCCAGGCCCTCCCTCCTCCAGCACCCTGCTTCGTTGCTCTGTAGCACCTTCTCTTCTTTTTCACATGGATTTGTTCATGATTTTGTCCTTTCCACCTCCAGGCTGTGAGCTCCTGGAGGACAGAGACCATGTGGGTGCTTTCAGCACTGCCCTCAGGACTAACATGGGCCCTGCTCAGGGTGAGTGCTGGGGCCACAGTAGCTGAAAGAATCATGAAAGGATCTCAGAGTCCCCTCCCGCCTTTGAACAACTCCCATTGTGGACGTGGATGCCAGTAATCAAAGGTGCCTGTTGCTTTGGACAGGGGAACACCCAGAACGAGGCCTGGGCGTCCCTTCCCTGCTCCACTTGCTGCATTGAGCATGAGTGGACACAGGACACCCCTGGTGGTCAGCCCCAGCCTTGCAGCCCCAGGCAGGAAAGCAGAAAGCAAAACACACACCTTTCTTTGTTTGGGGTCCTCAAGGCAGTGGTTCCACCAGGGCCCAGGATGCAAAGGAGCAGGACCTGTGGGCTCCAGGAGGGACGTGAGGGACCTCAGAAGCCTCTCTTGCTCCCCGCTTTCCCTCCACTGGCCCTGGCGTGTCCCGTTGACTCACAAGGCCTCCTCGCCCCAGCCAGGGCAATGACTCCACCTCACTTCCAAAGGAGGCCCCCGAGGCTCCGACAAGGATGGCCTTGTCCCTGGTCCCCAGACAAGTCGACCAGTGCTCTGCCATGTTCTGCACTGCCCGGGGCTCCAGTCCCCAAGCTCTCAGGCTGCCTTCTGCTCAGCAAGACCTCGAGGGAATGGAATGCATTTTACAAGGACTCAGAGAACAGTGGGTCATGGATGGAGAACGAAGGTCAATAGACTCTTCTACAAGCCTGTGGGACCCTTAGAGTCACCCCATCTATGCACCCCAATTTACAGAGGTGTAAGATCTAGCCTTCTATGCTGTATCCCCTCCCCCCTATGGGGTCACATCCTAGTTCCCGGTGCCCAGAGTGGTGGCCACAGGACGCCAGACCTGGTTCTCTACAGGCTGCTCTAGGGATGGCCCCAACCCCTGCATCCCCCTGTGTACCTTGGGGACCCCCTGCCCACCAGTCTGGCATCTCTCCCCTTCATGCTATGGGCCTGGGCATGTTGTTAGGGGACCGGATGCCCATGCCCCATGGCAGAGCTGCCTCCAACCTCTTTCTTCCTTCCTCCTGTCACCTCCCCAGTGAGCACTTCCCTTCTGAGACCGGGCTGGGCATTCAGAGTGTGTGTGTATGCTTGTGTGTGTGAGTGTGTCCACGTGGGGATGCGTATAGCAAAGGGCCCTACATGGGAGGGCGTTGGCAGGGGTCCCCCAGGGTATTAGGGGCTCTCATTCCCAAAGCAAACCCCTTGGAAGTGCTGAGGCTGGCCTAAGAGCTTGGAATGCTCTCTTCCCCTCTGGACTCTGCCCACCTTGTGACCCCAGGGCCTGTCCCTGCTTCTCCTGGCCTCAGTTTCCCAACTGTCCTGTGAGGGTTGGACACGGAGCAACATCAGCCCCGATGAGCATGGACATGGCCCGGGATCTCCGCCCACATGAGTGTGGCAGGGATACCCTCACGGTCTCACAGGCCTCTCTCCTGTGCGGCAACCAGGCCTCCTGTCCATGGTCAGGCACACAGAGGGGCCCTGCAGACAGCACTTCTGGGTGACACAGCTCGCAGCACACACGTGTAACACAACGGTCCCTTGACATGGCTGCTTTCGTCTGTGCCCTCCCCAGCCAACTGCTCGGTGACCCTCACACCCCCTACGTCGCAGGAACACGCCACAGAAGCCAGGTGGGCCACACGGTGCACAGTTGGGTAGGTTGGACATCTGGGGACGTGAGGGTCACTGAATATACACCGACTTCACTGTCCTGGTCCACAGACTCCATCCCAGGGTCCAGCTCCATGCATGGCTGGTCCTGCAGACACGAAGACAGTGGTGGACACAGACCCTGGGCAGGGAGAAGGCCAGGCTGCCCTTTTCCCTCCTCCTCTACACCCCCTCCCTACCACATGAGGTCCAGCCAGTCCCTGCCTGCAGCCCTGGCGGGTGTAGGAGGAGCTGAAGGGAGCCCAGCTGGGCAACTATTGGAGGGAGTTACTGTTATTAGGGAGCCCCCTGGGTGCTGAGTGCACCCCATTTTACAGATGACCAGTGGTCCCAGCATTCAAGGTCACTCTGCTCTAAGTGACCAAGTCCAGACGTGAACAGGGGACTAGAAATCCTTGATTTTCACCAGCATTGAGCCCAGCATTGACCATCGAGGCCTTGTCCTGCGTTGGGGCTCCCCCAGCCAGGCGACCTCCTGAGTCCAAGCACTTTGGGCAGCTTCGTCTCCCTGCTTGAATCCCAACACACTCTCCTGAGGTCAGAGTCACTGACCCCATTTTTCATGGAGGAAACTGAGGCTCCGAGAAGACACCACATGACCTTGCCTGTCACAGGGCTGTGAGGTGACCCAGCTGTGGGTTTGACCCCAGGTCAATCTGACCCTAAAGGCTCTGCTAGCACAGGAGCCTGAGGAGGTGGCCTGTGAGCCCAGCACAGAGGTGAGTCCATCCTGGATGGGGGCTCGGGGGAGGGGCACTGCAGGCTAGGAGCTCTGAAGGGGGCAGGGGCTTGGCAGGGTCCTTGGGGAGGAAGGCTTTAGGGAGGGTGGGGTGCGCTGAGGGGTGCACTCTGGGGACGGTGTCTGGACCAGATCACACAGGGCCGTGACTCAGGCAAGGAGTCGGGCTTCACTACAGGTTGGTTGGACTTGAACGAGCAGTCTCATCAGAGCCTCAGGCGGTTAGATCCTAGATTTGGAGGGAGCTCGGTGGGCACCTTATCCACCTCCACTCAAGCCCAGATCCCCAAGAACCAACAGGATGAGAAGGCTGCCTCCATTTCTTCCCATGTACAGTGGGCACTGTGGCGGTTGCCTACCTCCTGCCTGGGCTGGGCCTGCTGCCTGGAGGGCCCAGAGAGGGCTTCTTGTCAAAGTAGCCATTCAGGACAGGTCTGTGCTCAGAGAGCTCTGAGTGATGGGACCAAGGGCACGTCCCACCAGTGGGCTAAACAAGACGCTCCTGTCCATGTTGCTGTTGTTTACTCCAGGTGGACAGGGATGATGCAGCATCGCCCACCGTGTGGATGGAGAGGGCCAGCGAGGAGCTATGGTTGAAGAGCCTGAGACACGACGCTTGTGTGTGACCAAAGCTGCCATGGGTGTGGTGGAGGCTGAGGAGGAGGAAGTGCTGCTGGAGGCCAAGATGAAACCAGAGACCATCGGGGACCAGGGGGCGGTTGATTTCCATCACTGTGGGGGTGGCATGATCAGCAGAGTCTCTGGACCCGGCAGGACACCCCAGGCCGGCATCCAGCTCCTGGGGTTCTTGGCCCCTTTGTAGGTGTCACTGGGGAACACTGGTCCCAGGCAAGAAGGGACTGGGAGTGGGCTGTCAGGGAGAATGGGGAGGGCAGCCACCTTCTTTTCCTTGCCATCAGGGGCCTCTGGCTCAAAACTCATGTTGCTCTCCTCCACCTTGGAGCTGGAGGAACCAGCCAAGTGCTCGCTGAGCATTGGACAATGTCCCTGCCACTGAGGTCCTGGCCCCACCTGAGGTGTCCCAGCACTTGGAGTGGGAGCCGTGCCTGGTCCTGAAGCCTGTGTTGGGGCCTGTTGGCTTGGAGGCTGGACGGAAGGGCTGCATTTGCAGAGGTCACGCCCCCTGGGTGAGTGGGGACCCTGGGACACCTGAAGTCACAGATGCAAGTGACCCGCACCTGGGAAGGTGTGAGGGAGGTGCACAGAGGGCAGTGCCTCAGTGGCAGGCAGAGCTTCATGCCCATGGGCAGCACTCCTTGGCAAAGATCAGCTAGTCCTTTGGACCCTAGAGGGCAGAAGGCACCTAAGGCTCCCAGTGGTCCACGGGAGGCCAGGACAGCCTGCTGACTGGCAGGCATCAGGCCTGCAGCACGAGAGGTTCAGGGTGAAACTGCTCCTGGGTAGCCTGGGCCAGCTGGTTGGACAGAAAAGATGGCCACCTGGTTTTTGTCACTCTAGTCTGTACGTGCTCATCTCCCCAGCTAGCCAGACCCTGGGGAGGGTGGTCCTGTGGCTAAACAGCACTAGGGACTGAGGAGAAGGTGCCCTTGGCAATATCGAGTCCCTCTTCTTCATGTGAAGCAGGGTTGAGCTGGCTCCATGCCTGGCCTCACCCCCTTGGTGACGGCGGGCTTCCTCAGGTCAAAGTCATACTAGGCATTGGGTTCATGGCACTGAACACATTGGCATCCTCAGGGGTCTTCAGCATCGGGGGGAGGGGCCAAAGGAGGGTTGGCTGTGCTCAGGACAGCCACACCAGGGCCAGGGAAATGTACAGAGACAGGAAGCAGATCAGTGCTTGTCAGGGGGTGGGGGAGTGGATATGGGGGCATGGCTGCTTCATGGGTACAGGGGTTCTGGTGGGGTGAAGCAATGATCTGGAACTAGATAACGGTGACGGTACACAGCATAGAGGATGTAGTTAATGGCCGGCCCTGAATTGTACAACTTTAAGTGATGAAAACATTAAACTTTATTGAATCTAAATTGGAACACATAAAACATAAGAAATCATAAAACATAGAAAAGGGAAAGACATCTCTGGGTGGGGGCTGGAGCCGGCCGGGCCTTAGTTGCTGGCGATGTGGGTGGTGCTGCAGCTGCCCTAGTGCTGGAGCCACTGCTGTGGCTGATGCTGGAGATCCCCCCAGCTCTGGCTGTGCAACTGGCTCAGGAGCTGGACCTGAGCTGGGGCTAGAGCTGGGTCTGTCTCAGGCGGTGGTGCCTGACCTGCTTCTAGAATTGGCTCCGGTCCTGAGACTGACTCTAGCTCTGCCTTATTGACAGATGTGGTGCGGGAGCTAGTGATGGGAATGGCTGCGGCTCTGGAGCTGGTCGAGTGTGGGAGCTGGAGGAGCTCTAGTTCTGGAGCTGGCTGCAACTGAGCTCCGGAGCTGCTGCCAGAGCTCTCACTAGTCCACAGCTGGAGCAGGATCTGCTTCTATGTGGCTCTAACTTTGTAGGTTGAGGTAACTCTGGCTCTGCTGCTGGTGACCGAGCCTTCTCTAGCTCCACAGCTGGTAAACAACGTGTCCTGACCTTTAGATGGTGTCAGCGACATCACCAACCCATCATGAGCTGTCCATCAGATGGTGGGAGCACTCCAGCAAATAGCATCTATTACATTAGTGTTATTTCATCTCAGTTCCAGTTACATATTTATTTTAAATATACTTAGAAGGAGAATAGGATAACAGAAACCATTTACTCTTTGCTGAGATTTAACAGAGCACACCTTATTGATGTCGTTTTTTAAGAACTATTACACAGTGGAAGACACCATTCTCCTTCCTCTCTCTTTCCTCCCCAAAGGTAACTACTGTCTTGAAGTTAATATATGTATTCTATACACATTTTCTCTTGCAGAAAACAGTTGTCCCCAATTTGCTGAGATTTTTTTATGTGTCTATCAAAGATATGCTTCTGAGCAGATGCTGTTAAAAACTCTGTCCTTTCAAAGTAAAGATGACAAGTCAACCATTAGTTGAGAAACTACCTGCTTTTTAGACATCATTTTTAAAAGAGAGGTTTGAAAATATCTCCATCATGTTACCATTGATCCTCCCTATTTGGAAGAGTTACATTCTATTAATTTTTAGCAAACACTGCATGAGCCAGACTGAACCAGTGCTCCTAGGGGAAGGACAAGGTTAGGTTTCTGCAGTCTTTGGTCGTGACATGTTTGGGAACCTGTCAACGCATAGCCTTGTTTTATGTTTGTCTCTTTTGAAAAGACCTTATTTAGTATAGACTGTAGACGCATTATTTGAACTCCCAGCCAATATCACTATCCATAACCCATGCCTGGAGGAAGCTCATCTAACGCAAGTGTTTTCTACATATGGCCCATCACAGGCTTCCTGTGCTTAGGAACACTACACAGCACTTCAGCACTATGTTTGCGGATCATTACAAAGAGGAAAAACAGCAGCAAGAAGCAAAAAAGGTGAAAAACGTACCATTTAATAGACCAGGAAAAGGACACTTGTTGACCTGAGAGCTGAAACAAGAGTGTCACCTTGTTCTACCTCAGCTGGGAACGTGCGCCTCAGGCAACTCCCACTTTCTGCCACTCTGCACCCGTCCAGGAATTACCAGGGAAAACACAGTGTGTGTTGGGTTTGGATTCACCTGTAAATGTTAGTGACTAGGTGATTTCACGAATATCAAATTACTGAATAAGGAGGATTGACTCTGTTCTGTTGCCAAAAACAATGAGTGTGTGAAACTCATACTTCAGAACTTCAACATGGAAGGCTTTCTCATCTGCTTTAAAATCTACATGAAGAGTTTCATGGTTTTGAGCCATTTGTTAAAAATGTCAAAAACATCTTCTGATTGGTTTAAAAGAACAACTGATTGACCTCAGGAATGGCTGTGTGTACTCACCATCTCTGATTTCTCTCATTCTCTCTTGAACCCATTCCAATGAACCCCCACCACCCCACTACAACTCTTTTTTCCACGGTCACAAGTGACCACCACATTGCTAAGTCCTACAGTCATTTGTCAGTCTGTGATTTACTTGATCTACCAGCACTTGACATAACTATTCACTATGTATGTTAATAAAGTCTGGTAATAGCCAATAAATTATTTTGGGACAATCAGATATTCATTTGACAAAATATTAATAAATATTCTATTTGGTCTCACACCACTCCTTAAAAATCAACTCCAAATCTGAATATAATAAACAATAAAACTTGAATGAATATTAAAAGTATTAGATTGTTTTAAAAAGATTATAGAACATCTTTATATCTTGGATAATAGACAGTCTTGCTAAACGAGACTCAGAAAGCAGAACTCTAGTCGACAAGATTCATAAAACTAACTACAGCAAAATACAACTTTGTAAGACCAAAGGCACCGTAAATTAAGTAAAAAAACAGAAGAAAACACTCCAACATGTAATCAAGGGTTTCTCTGCAGACTATATGAAGAACTCCTGTAAACTAATGAGAGACAAACCATCCAGTGGAAGTGTGGCAAAGGACACGAACAGCCAAACAATTCTCAGTGGAGGAAATATGAAATGCCAGTAACCAAAAAGTGTTCAACCTTCCCAGAGATGACAGAAATACAAAATAAATCAACAAAGAGACATGCCTTAGATATCAGATTGACAAACATTTACAAAGTTTGTTTCGGGTGTTGGTTACATGGAAAAATGAATCCACTCATACAGTACTGAAGCACAACTTTTGGAGAACAAATTGAAAATACCTGTTGAATTTCTCAAATGAGCACTTTCTATGACTCAGCAGTTCTGTTTATTAGTATCTGCCCAGGAGATACCTTCACACAGATGCAAAACGAAACATGCATAAGAATATTCTTCATAATATTGTAATAGCAAAAAATGGGGACAACCCAAACGTGCACCAAAAGAAGAATGGTTCAACAAGACGTAGTTTATTCATAGTAACATGTCAGAGTGACAAAGAATGGAGTAGATCCAAGCAAATTGTTACAGAAGTATCTCCCATATAGTTTTGGGTGAAAAGAGGAGGCTGCAGAATGAGGTGCGTATTATACCATTTTCTTTAAACACACAAAACAAAAAGAAAAGAATATTTTTTCTACAGCGACAGATATATGTGGGGCTGTGGTTAAAGGAGCCTTTAGCTTGATCCATATATAACTTTTAATTAATTAATGTTTTACAAAGGTACTGCTTCATATATTATTTGTATAATGAAAAATTAAAATACATAAGACTAATTAAGTTCATTCTTTCCTACTAGAGAATTTCAGCTACCCCAAAGTAACTAAGAAATCAGAACGTCCACAGGAAAATGTCAGCATAGGTGGGGGACAATTGAGCTTGGCTAACATGAGCAGACATTTTTCATACATTAGGGGAGCTGATATTTTGCTGTAGGACCATCTTTGCCATGCAAACCTTGGGACAAAAGTGCAAGTATTTGCCAGGATACAGCCAAGATATAAAACCAACCAGGTCTTGAAAATAAAACGGAAAAGCCCAGTTGTCACTCTAAATCTACCTCTTCATTGGCCAAAACCAGCTTTGAAGCTGTTTTAGCCTGGTTCTCCACGAACAAGAGCCACAAAATTGACGGGCCAGCATCACCACCTCATGGCTCTGCTTCTCATCACAGGGTCCATCACCATACCCTTCGGCCCCCAAATCTCAAACCAAGAGTTCTGTCTTTTGGATATCCCTTCAAAGTTAAATGTTTTAGAAATACAAGAGACCCAAGTAGGGTTATGGATTTTTTAATTTTGACAAGTCAAGATTTTTTAAGAGACTACTATCTATCATCATTGCCAGTTTGTAAAAGAACAGCTATTTAAAACCAAGAAATCAGAAAGGCCATAAACTCATATCAGAAGACAGTCCTGCTTATCAAAGAACAGTTGAAAGTGGTATACACATTTCATAAATACGTAAATATCCCATAACTATATTAATAATTGTGATCATTAGTTAGGCTGTTAAATAGGTCAACTTGACCAGGTCATGAGGTGCCCAGATCGCTGGCTAAACGTTATTTCTGAGGGTGTCTGTAAAAGTGTTTCTGGAAGAGATGAGCAGTTGAACTAGTGGGCTGAGTAAAGCAGATTGCCCTCCCTGTTGTGTGTGGGCCTCATCCAACCCACTGAGGGCCTGAATAGAACAAAAATGCCGAGGAAAGTTGAATTCTCTGTCTCTCTCTCTCTCTCTCTCTCTGCCTGAAGCTTTGAGCTGGGACATCAGTCTTCTCCCGCCCTTGAACTGGAACTTATACCATTGTTGTTCCTGATTCTCAGGCCTGTGGACTCAGACTGGAACTACACCGCCAGCCTTCCTGAGTCTCCAGCTTGCAGACGGAAGATCATGGCACTCCTATGTCTCCTAGTGGTTCTGTTTCTCTGGAGAACGCTGATTAACACAATCATATTTACATACTTCTCCTTTATCAATCTGTGTCTCAGCTTTACCAATAAAGGCAGAGCTGGAGACAAGGTCTTGTACATAGATACTTAATTTGGGAGGTACCAGGAGTGAGAGAGCAGGGAGAGGTCATGAGTAATACTGTCCTTCTCATGGAGAGGTAGCCTTCCTTTGATCCTCATTGATCAGACTGGCCAGATGGCTCTGTCAGGTTCCAGGCACCCCCAGGAAACCACTGCTTGTCTGTCCTCACTCCTCCTTGTACATGGCCTGAAAATTGGCTCAGAGAACTTATGCAATTCACCAGAGATAGACTCAAGTTGGCCTGGCAGAAGAGGCATTGAAAAACAGGCTGACACATGTTCTGGTTCCTTTCACATCAGATTTTATTCTTCCCTTTACTCACTTATTCTTTCAATAAAAAATGTATCAATATCTACCATGCCTTAATAATGATAGCAACATTTATTGAGCGCTTACTATATGCCTGGTACTGTTACTGCTTTATAGGTATTATTTCATTTAATCCTCACAACAGTGTTATGAGGTAAGTGCTTTTAGTATCCCCCATTTTACAGATGAAGAACAAAACACAGAGAAGTTAAATAATGTGCTTGAGGCCACACAGTCAAGAAATGGTGGCGCTCAAATATGACTCGGGAGTTTGGGCTCCTTCCTAACTGCCAGATGTCAACTGTGTTTCAGCTGCTCTGCTTCCAGGTTTCAGGCTCGTGATGGGGCATAGAGAGAAAGAGAATGCACAGCGGGAGACAGGTGGGTGCCATCCCAACCCAACACAGTAAGTCGGATGGAAGTGGGCACCCAGGTGCCATCGGAGCATGGAGGGGTACTCTCACCCCAGAAGTTGGGGCCACTGAGCTGACTCTTGAATGACAGAAAGTGGAGATGGGGCGATGTAAGTTGGGGAGGAGTCCAGGCAGCAGAAATAACAGAAGAATACCACTGGGAACACCACAGAAGTGTAATGGTTTCAAATTTCAGTGCACACGCTCAGGTGGCAAACCATGCCATTGCCTTTTTTCTTTGGGACCTTAAAGTCCATTAGGATCCCCCATTCTCTAGGTGTCAGAAATAATCTCCTTCAATTCAGAGGCTGAGTCCACCCTGGCCCTGGGACCGTGTCCTCAACTGGGGGCTTCTGTGGAGCCATGGTATGTATCTGCATGGAGGACAAAGGTGGAGAAACCATCGTTACTCATCATCAGTCCACATGTTTCTGCTGACACTGCCCACAAGGGGTCCTTGACACAGAATACCGACTTGCTTAGTAAGCCTGTCTTATCTCCTGCTTCCTTGACCTTCTGGCTTCCTTCAGTGATGGCTCTCTCTCTGCTCTCCTTCACTGACAAGCTTCTCCAAAGACTCTCATCACCATGTCTACACTTCTTCCCCTCCCAGTCTTCATTCACTATTCAACACACAGTGATGTGTATTCTGTTCCTACAACACACCCAAAATGTTCTGCTAAGATCGCCACTGGGCTCCACGTTGCTAAATCCAATAGATGCTCTTCTCTTCATCTTAGCTGATTTCCTGGCTATATTCAACTTTCATGACCCGACACTTTCCTACTTTTCTTTCTACAATGTTGACCACCTCCAAAAGTCATCCCTGATTTTTCTCTCATCTCCTTGATTTTACCTCTCCCCAAACATTTAATCTATCACCAAGTTCTATCAATTGTATGGTCAAAAATTACACATCAAGTCTATCCACTTCTCTGCAGTTCCGCTGCTAACACAGTGGCATATGCTACAATTCTCTCTCCCCTGGATGAGTGAAACAGCCTCTTCACTCATCTCTCTGCTTCCACACTTGCCTCCAACAATCCAGTCTCTGCACAGTAGACGTGGCATCCTCAGTTCTGTGCAACATCTCATCATGTCTGGCTCCAGGAAAATTCAGGTCTGCTTTTCTTATGAAAATCTTTGGTTTTGTAAGATATCCTTGATGTTTTCTGGCATATAGTTTTATTTATCTTCATTTTTACTGTCAAAAGACACATACAATCACACACACACAGAAACTCTCATTAAGGGCCTATTACTTGTAAATCATTAGCTTGATATAGTGAGACATAAAAAGTAACCTCATTCTTTTAAAAAGTAACTTGATCACAGGGACTCTGGCTTAAGGAGCTCATGAATTGGTTGGAGAAAAAAATAAAACAATGAAAATGTAAGCAAAGAGAAAAAGGTGTAAACAACAGTCCACCATAAAATATCATCACAAGATGGCACAAGATTAGTTGCCAAATTAAATATGAACAAATTATTTGCTACAGAAATTCACAGGAAGGAAAATACTGGAAGCTGGACTGGAAAGAAAAAACTTCAGGGAAGACAGAAAATAAATTTGAATTGGCCCCTGAAGAATGAGTAGGATTTATAAAAGCACAAAGAATTAAAAAGTCATAAAAGCTCAAGTAAACTAGTTTTGCTAAAGAAGAAAGTATGGTTTACTGAGTCGTCAGAAAGAAGGCTCACAACAGAATGAGGTCAGCTCAGCGAGGACCACGAATGCCAGGGTGAGAAGTCTGACTGATTTTATAGGCAATGAGAGCCACTTAAGCATTCGATGTAGGGCTTCCCATGATCAATGTGGTACTTTAGGAAGATTATTCTGGCATGGTGTGAGACTGAAGGATGAGAGGAAGCTGTCACTAATCCACTCAGCCTCCCTATAGGGAGCTCTCATTTTTTTTTACATAAGCTTTGTGAACAGTTATCCTCCAACAACAGTTTCTGGATGAGCATCTCCAGGATGGTCATGGCTGCACATATCTTGTTTAATTGGAAGAGACCACAGATAACTAAATCACAGGCTGACACATTTATGATGAGACTGAAGAAGACAAGTCTTTACTCAGCCTGTGTCCACTGGGAAAGCAGGAGGTGCCCTCCACTCTGCTCCCTCCTCCCTTACATCCAGACAAAACACCAGCATCTCCAGGCCACCTCCCTTTGTTCCAGTCAGGTTCATCTGATGCTGTTCCTTACCTTCTCCTTATATCTGACGTCACTGCTCATGCTATTAGGTCCTAAGACTTTGGGACTTCAGCTCCTTTGGCCTTGCCTTTCTTTGGCTATGACAGCAATGGTCATCTCTTTACAGCTGAGACAAAGACCAATTATTTGCATCTTGGTCTCTCCTCTTTACCTTTTAGGGCTTCATCCTCTGGGGCAGATGCTACAGAAAGAAGAACGCCAAAATGCTTTTGCTATGTGATGACAATAAGTTATTTCTACTCTTCAAAGCCCTGTAGATCTATGGGCAGGTCTGTGCATTCCGTAGAACAATATCTTGAGAATGAAGCTCAAAATGCACTCACTCCCATTCTGTGCCAGGCATAAAATATACCCGCCAGCAGAAAACTAGGGGATTGCAACTCCAACACTTCAGTCTCAGACTTACCTTTAGTTTATTAAACACTTTAAAGGATATAACAGTTAATGATGTATCTTCCTGCTCAAATATTATCCATATCTCCTAATATTTCCAAATAAAATCCTTTGGGAGGAAAGAAACTAATACTTTGGGGGATGTCTTAAGTACCAGGCCCTCTTCTAAGCAGTTTTCATACATTATTTATTTCATCTTCTAAACAACACTTTTAGGTGGGTACTATCCCCGTTTTACTGAGGAGGAAACTAATGTTGAAGAAGGTTAAGTAATTTGGCCAAGGTAACACAGAATGTAAGGATTGGATTCAACCTAGCCCCATCTTCACTGTACCACCCGGCCCACTCTGACTTCACATGGCATTCAGGCTCCGGAGAGTGTGGCCCCAAACTGCCTCTCCAATCTAGTACACATTTTCCCATCTTTTATTTTGTTATATATAAATCACAGTTGTTTGTCCAATCTAATTTCATGATTTCAAAAACATAACATCATAGAAAACCAACCAGCAGCAGTTGCTAAGCTGAAATACACATACTTTACAACCTAGCAATTCTACTCCTAGGTAAATACCAAGAGAAACATGCACATATGTTCATCAAAGACAGGTACAGTACTCAGAGCAGCACTACTCACACGAGTCAAAAACAAAAACATGGGCATAACCCAAATATCTATCTACAACAGAAGGGACAGATATTTCTACAAGGAAAATACAAATAGCAAAGAGAACAAACCGTAGCCATACACACGTATGAATCTCACAAACATAATGCTGTGTGAAAGAAGCCGGGCACGAAAAAGTATATGCTCTATGATTCCATTTATATGAAGTTCAGAAACAGGCAAAACTTATCTGTCCCACTGGAAGCTGGGACAGAGGTCATCTGCCCCCAGGTGGAGGGGAGCAGATATGACTGAAGAGAGATGACGCCTCAGCACAAATCAAGGTGGTTGCACCAAACTATATTAGAGTCATCGTAGTCTTCACAGGCATGACCTCACGCTGGAAAAAAAAAAAAAAAAGCCAGTTTTACTAAAGAACATTCCTTTTTTGTTGTGAGGAAGATCAGCCCCGGGCTAACATCCGTGCCCATCTTCCTCTACTTTATATGGGATGCTGCCACAGCATGGCTCGACAAGCAGTGCGTCGGTGCGTGCCAGGATCCAAACTGGCGAACCCCGGGCCGCCGCAGCGGAGCGCGCTCACTTAACCGCTTGCGCCCGGGGCCGGCCCCTAAACAACGTTCTTGATGGAGCAGTAATATTATTTTTTAAAAAATTTTATTTATTTTTCCCCCAAAGCCCCAGTAGATAGTTGTATGTCATAGGTCATAGTTGCACATCCTTCTAGTTGCTGTATGTGGGACGCGGCCTCAGCATGGCCGGAGAAGCGGTGCCTCAGTGCGCGCCCGGGATCTGAACCCCGGCCGCCAGCAGCGGAGCACGCGCACTTAACCGCTATGCTACGGGGCCGGCCCGTATGTTATTAACTTTATTAAATCTTGACCTTGAATATACCTCTTTTTAATATTTTGATATAATACGTAGTATGTGATGAAATGGGAAGTAGGCGGGAAGCACTTCTGTTACGCACTGAAGGACAATGGCTGTCTTGAGGAGAAGCACTTGTGTGACAATCTGAGCTGACCTAGCCACTCTTGATAGAACGTCATTTTTACTTAAAAGAACGACTGACAAACTGAGGTTATTCAGTTTTGGGTATTTGGCACACATTTTCTCAAAAATTACCTCCAAGAGCCTATCACTTCAAGGAAAACAACTGACAGTATTTGTTGACAATGACAAAATTCAAGCTCTCAGCCAAAATTATGGAAAACTTACACTTGATACAAAGAGCTTGACAGCTTTCCACTATGTAAGACTTTTCTGATAGGTCGGGGGTAGTGTTAAGCACTGTATGGCATTTTGTTTTGTTTTGTTTTCGTATAATGAAATGTGTCAACACTTGGAAGATCTGCAGAACTCAATGAGCAGAGGTCTAGAATAGTAAATCCTTAGAGACGGAACAGTGGTTGCTTGGGGCTGGGTCAAGTGATGGAGCAGGAATGGGGAGAGATGCTAATGTGCTCGGGGTTTCATTTTGCGGTGTTGAAAATGTTCTAAAATTAGACTGTAGTGATGGTTATAAAACTGTAAATATACTAAAAACTACTGCACTGTGTACTTTAAGTGGGTGAATCGTATGGTATGTGACAGATATCTCAAAAAAGTTATAAAATAAAAACTCTACCACCGTAATAACATTGTAACATCTGGAGTTTATTTTAAAAAAAAACAGGTTGTCAACCCAAAGGCCATGGTTTGCTGACCCCTGTTTTATTGTACAATGTACCATCATCTTTGAGTTTATCATTCTAGAACATCTCTGGTGTCCAGTATTTCAAAGTCTATCTTTAATCTACTATTTTTTTATTCTCCCAACATGCCCTCCTTTTATCTGTGCATCAAAAAAATGTTCTTTAAAGTGAGAATTGCCTCTATTATTAAAACAAGCTTACTTCTAACCAACACTCCACAATCAACACACACAACAACAACAATAAAAGATATCAGCTGAGGCTACAGTCATCTGAAGACTTGATTGAGGCTGAAGGATCTGCTTCTAAAATCACTCGTGTGGCTGTTGGCACGAGGCCTTGGTTCTTCACCTCAAGGATTTCTCCATCTGTTGCCTGAGTTTCCTCATGACATGTCAGCTGACTTCTTCCTGAGCAAGAAATCCAAGAGAGAGCAAGGAAGACACCTCAGTGCCTTTTCTGACCCAGTTTCTGAAATGTACAACATCACTTGTACTTTCTTCTATTTGTTAGGAGTGAGTAGTCAAGTTTTGCCCACACTCAAGGAGAGGGGAATTAGGCTCCACCTTTTGAAGGGAAGAATATCAAAGAATTTGTGGACATATCTTCAAACCACCATAGCCACCTTGGCAGTATACAAACAGGCTCTCATCTCCTCTGGGGGAAGGCAGAGAAACTGGGGACCAGGCCCAAGACTCAATGGTCAGAACAGCCAAACTCCAAAGAAGGATAAATTCCCAACAAAGGTAGGTCTGCTGTACCAAGGTCAGGGCCCGGTTGGGAAAAAGATGGATGGAGTTATCTAGATTGATGTCCCTGAAGATCCTGAATCCCCAGATTCCCCTGAACCCTCTGAGCCTCCAAAGGTAGCCCACTCATTTCCATTATGCACTAACCTCCTGTCTCCCACTTGCTTGGAGATGATGCAGAGGCTGCTTCCCCACAAGACAATGTTCACCCACCCACCTCCATCTCAGTGGGGTGTGGATATTCAGGATCTGCCCTTCCTGGCCACCAGGACTTTAATCCCTACAACTGTGATTTAATCTCAAAATTAGGATTCAGTCACAACATAACCAAGCTGCTGACACATTGAGGCTGACAAGGGAGCAAAGGGACTATGCACCAGGGAGCTACAAAACCTACCCAGCATGGACCAGCATAAGTCAGGACAGCATGTGTGAGACTGGAGTCTAGGGTGCTTGATCAAGAGGACTGGAACATAAGTTGAATAAGGGAGAGTTGATCCATTTGCAAGCTCTTTCCTAGGATCCAGGATTCAACACTTACTCATCAAGAAAATGAATAGGCAAGCTACAGATTGGGGAAAATATTCTCAACACATGTATCTGACAAAAGACTTGTGTCATGAATATATAAAGAACTTCTACAACTCAATAATAAACAGACAATCCAACTTTTTTAAAAGGACAAAAAACTTGAGTAGACAGTGAACAAAGAAGAAATGGCCAGTGAACACATGAAAAAGTTCTCAACATCATAAGTCATCAGTAAAATGCAAATTAACCCCATGAGATACTTCCACACACCCATTAGGATGGTTAAAATGAAAAAGACCGACAACACCAAGTGTTGGTGAAGATGAGAAACAACTGGAACTCTCATATTTTGGTGTGTAAAATGGTACAATCACTTTAAAAAACTGTTAGGCAGTTTCTTAACTGAAACCCAGCAATTCCACTCCTAGGTATACATCCAAGAGCAACAAAAATTTAGGTCCACAAAAAGCCTTGTACAAGAATGCTTGTAGGAGTTTCATTCACAATAGTGCCAAAATTGAAAACAGCTCAGGCGTCCATCAATAGAAGAGATAAACTGTGGTATGGTCATATAACAGAAAACTACTTTGCAATAAAATGGATTGAATTACTAATAATCATAATTTGCCTTTTTATTCATATATCACATAGTGATTAAATCTCAACCTCTTTGAATCCATTCCCTCATCCATAAAATGCAGCACCTTCCTTGCTCACTCTACAGGACTGTCATGAGGACCAAATTGGTTAAAGTTGGTGAAAGCTCTTGAACTATGTGCTTCACCTTGGAAATATGGTACAGTGGTATAGTCCTAGTTCTAGAATGCTTTAGACTTGCAGTCAAGGAGTTGTTATTTGTGCACTTATCTTACAGTCACATGTCATCATGCTTTGAGGGCAGTAACTTTTACAATTGGCTTTCTTTCACTGGTATTTTGCCTTATTTAAAAAAATATGTTCCCAACAATTTATCACAAATGGTCAAGCAGATTGCACACTAAACACCCAAATACCCACCACCCACATTCTACAATTGCTAACATTTTGCTATATTGCTTTCATCACTTATTTATGCAGATATCCTTCCATCAATCACCGCATAATGGGTCAGTTTATTTTTTATGGTATTTCCTTCTCTTCTCCCTTCTTGACCACATCCTTGATTCTTACCTCTTTGAAGCGTTTCTTTGGCAACCCTGCCTGAAAGTAAGATTTCCAATCTCTGGGAAATATAGTCATTTTACACTGATTATGTCTGCCATGTATGGTTACTATTTCATGTACTTACATCTTATTTCTCCACATCAGTGGTTCTGAACCAGGGGTGATTTGTACCCGCCAGGGGACATTTGGTAATATCTGGTGATATTTTGGTTTGTCATGATGGCAGGGTGAGGTTCTGGCATCTGGATACCAGGTTTGCTGCTAATCATTTTATAATAGACAAGGCAGTCCCCACAACAAAGAATGAACCAGCCCCAAATATCAATATTGCCAAAGTCAAGAAACCATGCACTAGATAAGTTATAAGTCCTCCAGCTTAGCAGCTGAAGGACAAGTGCCCATTGAAATACAAACCTGGAAAATACCCAAAAAGAATGTTAAATATGTGGTTAGACTGAGAGTGACCAGTCGCAATCTTTCCACCCATGATTTCATTATTCTAGGACACAAGTTACTTTATTCAATAACACTCTGTGGAAACTTCATGACTCCTGGCCTGTGTAGGTTCTGAAAGGGTCTTATTTTCATTGTGGTCCATGAATTTTTTTTGCAGAGACAACCCATTTTGAAACACATTCATCCAAGCAGATGCCTTGTGAGGAAGAGTGACCGGTGTGGGCTTACCCATAAACTGTGTCTCTACCCTCCGTTTCCGCTCTGTGGTTTGTTTCTGAGCTGCACCGTATGCTGCTGATTGAACACCCTGAAGACACAGAGTTAGCACCACAGCCGTTTCTTCTTTGTCTCCAGAAGTTCCGTAGGCAGTAACGTTTGCGAGGAGATCAAAAGAATTAGCTATCCCCTGCCATAAAATATAGAAAATGTCACTAAGGAAAATGGAAAGAGATGCCTGAAACTGAATATTCTGTGCCCAAGACCTTTCTCTAGAGATTTGGAACTAAAGAAACACCTTCCTTGGGGATGCTTGTCTTCCTACATATCGAGATGATGGGTGCATTGCAACAGAATGCTTGGAAAATCAACACAATTGTTCAAACCTAGTAGGAAGTAACTGTTCTCCTGTTATCGGGTCGCTTCTCGAAAAACTATGGATGAATACAGCTCTGCCTTCCTGTCCCACATTCTGTCCTTTCTGTCATTATTTTTCATGTATGTGTTGCTTTTCTTGTTCACGGTCTCCCTGTTCTGCTGTCTGCTATTCTCTTACCGTAAATATTCATTGTTAACCAGTTGAGTAAAACAACAACTATATTAAAAACTAGTAAAATGAATAGAGTTAATCAATATGGTAAAAGAATCTGGTGAACTATCAGAGACTTCATGTATTGGGCCAGAAAAGAACATCTGTTTTCACCTGTTTACCTACTGAATTAAGCCAAATACATATACGTCTGTGGGCTTCTAGACTGAGGAACTTTTAGGGGGTGGGTGGAAGGAGAGAGAAGCATAGTATCCTCAGTGCAGACTCACAGACCCTCTTTTGGAAATAGTTTTAACTATTAAAATCTCTCCGAACCTCCCGTTCTCCTAGTGATTTGGATACTTATTCTGTATGTGCTCCCTTTTCCTTCGAAAATGAACTAGGATTCCAGTGATCTGGCCTGCCAGCCAGATGATTGAGAGGAAACCCTGGGAGCCATTTGTGATGGTTCTCAACCACCCTTGTATATTAGAATCATTTGACAAGTTAAACTATATAGACAATAGGGCTCTAACCTCAGAGATTCTGATTCATCAGAGACCCAGGTATAAGTACATTTTGTACAGCCTTCCACGTGTTTCTAATGTATGGTCAAGTTTGAGAATCACCAAGCATGAAAAGATATTAAAATATTAGAAAGGATTTCAAACCTTTAAAGAGAGTGTTGCATTCCCATTTCCACACCTATTTGAGAGCCTCACTAAGTCAGAGCAAATCCATTTATTGTTATTCTGATAATTTGTGAAAGTCAGCTAGTAAAACACACACTAGAATGGCAATTTGGACATTTTCTTTATACCACAGAGATCTGGGCTTCATAGAAATATGTGTATTTAACTTGGGCAGCCAAGACTTTGAGTGGCTGATAGTTCATGTGACCATGATGTTGACTTAAAGCTAATTATGCATTTATAGATGGTTAGTACAATTTGCCAGTAGTTTTCTCAGAACAAGTCAATATGTAAAAATCAAAATCAGTTATAAGAGATTTAGTATCTGAATTGACCACTCGAGGGATATTTTCTGGCATTCAACACATTTAGTATTAAAGAAAGGCATGCTCAACTGAGATTCAGAAAAAAAGGAAAATTTTTAATGCCATGACCTATGAGTTATTAAAAGATATAAAGCTGCATTAATTAAAAATGTTGTTCCTGTTAGGGAAATAAGAAAATAGGTGAAACGTAGAGAGCAGAGAGTGTAAGAACTAAAGTCATGTGTGTGGGATGCCCAGCTCCAGGGCTGCAATAGGGCTAATGGTCAGTTCCCCACCCAATTCACAAAAAAATTGCAAAATAGTACACAGAATTTCTATACACACCGCACCATGTTTTAGTTATCACATTGCATTTTGAAAAGTAGCATTTTACATTAGCGGGTATCTAACGAATAAATAGAGCTGGTACATTTAGGTTCGTATTTGGAAAAATATCTACCACACAACATATTGAAAAATGTTGCGAGAGTCTTAAGTATATTCTATGTCTGCCCCTTCTCATGCCCAGTTCACAAGATGATGACGGTATGAAACTCACTTGGACTTCACAGTCTCTGGAAAATTTATTTTTGCCAAGTTGAGAAGAATTAGGGTTGATTTCTAAGAATGAAAAATAGAAGAGAAGCTGGAGAGAGTTACTTCCTCAAGGTCAGGAACTATTTGACCTTACAAGATGAAAAAACGTCTCCCCATTTTTCTTCTCAGATTCCTGTCGCATCAAGTATCTAAACGTGAGACAGGATCAAGTTTTCTAAAAAAAAAAAAAAAAATGTTTTGGAGACCCAGGGAAACAGAGCAACATTAATGAAGAATGTTTACCTTCAAATGTTCCTGAATATTTCTCTCAAACTCCTTATACCATCTCTATAGACTATTCCCTATACTAGCCACGGTCCCTGTTTTATTATATAAAACAGTGTAACCTATCACCAGCATTGGTGGGCAAGAATTCTTGACATGATTTTTATGGCGTGTCCCCTGCCACCTTTTTTGACTACTGTTGTAGGTTGGGCTAAGGCAGTGCTTCTCAAACTCTGGTGTGCATCAGCACTGCCTGGAGGGCTTGTTCAAACACGCTGCTGGGTCCCATCCCCACAGATTTCAATTCAGTAGGTCTGGGGTGGGGCCTGAAAATTTGCATTCCTGACAAATTCCCAAACATTCCACTCTCCTGGCTGACACGGATGCTTCTGCTTCTGAAGCAAAGGCAACTCTTACCCAACTTCATTAGTCTCTTCTCCTACCTGAAAGTGAAAATATCCAGTTATCAACTTGCACTCATTTCCTGACAGGACCATTTACAGAAGAAACCCTTGCTTCCTTAGCTTTCCTCAAAGCCACGTGGCATAAGGCCAGACACTTCAATAAGCCCCTTCTAGCATCTTCTTACTGAGACACTGAAGCTTCCCAATGGGAGGTTCACTTTGCTGCAGCACATTAATAAACCTAACACTTTGGACATCATATGCATTCCTGGTGGTCCGCAGGCACTGGGATTTATTAATACTTACCCGTGCATTCTTCCTCTTCACGTGTGAAGTTTGACTTTCCCTTACTTGGAGCCAAACCAGGTTGAGGGGTACGAAGGTAGCTTCCAATTGGATAGGTCCAATAATTTTGGGGTGGTCAGTCAGTGGCATTCATCCTCATCTGTGGAATGGAGCAAACAGTTCATAATCAAACCAGCTGAATGTATACGCTCCACCTATCCATTGGTAGTGGTGCCCAAGACGTTTCTGTGGACTCACAGCATCAGAAATATTTAGAGATAATTGTTGAAAATATAAATCCCAAAGTAAATCTCAGACCCAGTAAAATGAATTTCAGAGAAGTTGGGACTCAGAATCTGATGTTTTCAGAAAAACGCTGGGTGATTTCATTCAGCATACAGGTTTGGGAGCCACTGATAAGGACAGCTGGACTGAAGAGATAAGAGATTTTCCTAAGATATTAAGAGCTTAAAAATTATCAGAGTGTATGTTCTTTGGGAGAATTCTTAGCAGTAACAGCCTGCTGTGCACAGAGGCAATAATTCTCCAGTATCATAGAGAGAATCAAAATGGGAATAGAAGACTAACCTGTTCATACAATGTCCACATCTAGGACAGGGACTGGATAAATGGGAAAAGTCAACTGTTATGCTGTTACAATTCCCATTTGTTTCCTGGGTTTTAATTTGATAATGTGCACAGGCTTCTCTATCTGCTTAGTAACGTTTCCAACTATGGATGGCCTTGGGCTTTGATTGAAAACCCTGGTCTATTAGGCTGTTATTGCAGAATGAGTTAAGACTCTAAGGTGTGGACTACTTTCAACATTCACTGTTATTTTTTTAAAGCAACCAATAAAAGAGAAAAATCAATTGTAGGCCTGGTGTCACGTTTCGGTTCTATGACCTGTTTTCTTCCTGGCATCTTTGCTCACTTCGGTAGGTTTTCTCTAGAATTTCACGTCATATTCTAAGGAACTGGTTCAATTTTGCTGCAACTACCTCTGTTCTGATTTTCGAAGGCTGTTACTCTATTTGGACTTACCATTGCAATCTTCTGTGCCATTTGTAAAATTTTCCCTTCCAGGACATGATATAAATCCTGTGTCAGTGGTAGATTCATAACCCTTTGTGATGTTATTGCACGTTGCATTTGGGGGACAAGTAGTGGAGACATTTTCACAGGCACAACAACCGTTAGAGTGGAGGAGAGGATAGGAACTCTGTTTAGACCCTGGGCTGCCTCAAGTCAACTTGAGTCTTGGTTACTTGAATCCTTTTATGTGCTGAGTGTGACACTCGGCAAGTGGTACTCACTTTGTAAACATTTGTTCAATGGATGATCAATGAACATGATTGGTGTTGCCAGCTTATGTTATTAGAAAAAAAAAATTTTCTTTCAGCAGGGACTCAAACTCTTTTGGAAAACATTGGAGCAATCCTCTTGAACTGTCCTACTCAAGGTGTGGTCTCTGGACCAGCAGCATCAGCATCACCCGGGAGCTTGTTACAAATGCAAATTTCCTGGCTCCACCCCAGCCCTACTGAATCTAAGTCTGGGTCCTGGGCTAGGAATCTGTTTGAACAAGCTCCCCAGGGGATGACGATGATGCTCAGGCTTGAGAACCTCTGCATCTCAGCTGCTTCTAGAATAAAAGAGTTCTCTCATGAAAACCCTAAGAATTTTTAATAAGACTTGATTTAGAATTTCTTGACCTTTATTTCATTCTTTTACATCAACTCAGTGAGGTGTCATGAGTCACCCTGTCACTATTTAAAGCTATAGTTTTCCATCAGCCAAAATTCCCAGGTTCATATTGGACTTCTTAAACCTCAGATTGTTTTCAACACCAGTTCTGTTTCTAGTTCTTCCTTCTTTATCACCTCACCAAACCTATGACTCATTTTCTCTCTCCTCATGAAGCTTTCTCTCTAATCCCCTCCATCTCCTCTCCTTTTCCCAAGATCCAAGTCCCTTTTATATCTTCTTATCCATTGTCCTATCTCACACCCTTTCTCCATCATCTCTGGAAGCAGATGGCTATGATTCAGGGGGCAGATTTATTTGTATAAGATTTAATTTTTAAATTACTTTTAATTTCATTAGTTGTGATATTGAAACTTTTGTATTTAATCCAAATGAGATAAAATTATAAAGAAAGAGATTCATCCTCTAACATATGATAAAGTAAATAAAAATTTTTAAAAATGTGTGCCAAAACATGCATCTAAATTGTTCACCTGGGAGATTATGCACTCATTTAAATAAAATCACTCCATATAATATCTTTTAATTCTTTTCTCTTCCTTTTATTTTACTTTTTATTTTTCTGGTCTTCTTCCTTTTTTCCTCCCTCTTCACACCTATACAATTTGTCCTTGGACTTTATTACTGAGAAAGACAAGAAAATTCACCTCATTTTCACTTTTTCTTCCAAATAGTATTTTTGAAAAGAAATAAAAGACATACCATCTTCAACTGAAGAAGAAACAACACTTTGAATACCATTTTGTATGATTTCTGACATTTCACTTTGACCAACCACCTGGGGAAAGGATGAAATGATCTGAATCCATTGAGCCCCTATGTAAGCCCTGAGTCCTGAACTCACTAATGCATTGCTTCTGCAGGCCTCTGAAGAAGTGTTCTTCATTGCTGGTGTGCAATAGAGAAGTCATCTTATTTCCAACATTATGATCAGTGTTTGAGTCGGAGGAAATAGAAACAACACTTATTGTGCACTTATTCTGGCGAGTACTGAAACAGGCAGTTTACTGGAGTTATCTTACTTAATCATTGAAGCAGGCCTCTTCATACAGTAACTCTTAAAGCCATTTTAGTGACCAGGAAAACGAGGTTCAAAGAAGTGAAGTCACTTGCCCCTGGTCTCCCAGCTGGTAGATTGCAGGACGGATAGAGTCTGGCATACTAGGGAAAAACCTTCATGGAGGCTATTACAGCACCATGTTTCAATGTGCACGCGCATGATTGTGGACACACAACAGCAGTTGTAATGGGGTCTCATTTTAGGTTTTCCCAGGAGAAACTACTGATGGATAATTCTGGTCTTTAGATTCCATGTAATTTTCAAATTATGTACAAATATTTTGCACCCTCTTATCTTCCTCAACAGCTATAAATCCATATCCTTTCTGAATCTAAATCAGCTTCCATTTTAGCGAGTAATGGAATACTCAAATGCAAATACCGTAGATTTACTTTCCAATGAAAACCTATACATGCTCATTTGATTAAGGTGTTATTTTTAGGGAAAAAAAGAAGTATATTCAAGTAGACAAAAGAGCCATATATATTCTGCGAAATATTGCAAAAATGTTACCTATTGTAGCTGCCCCTCTATGGCCGCAGGAAGTGAGGAAACAGTGAGATTCCTCTCTTCTGGTTATAAAGAGTGAGTATCAGAAGCATTTGAAGGGTCATGATTTTTACATAATGGAAACAATGGACAAAATGCCATTTTGCATTATTTTGTAATAAAGTTACTTATTAATAAAGGAGTGAAGCAATGTGCCTTCTCTCATTTTGCCATTAAGAATCTAGTTAAATGAAGCTTTGATTAAAATAACGCCTATCACTACTAAGCGTTTATCACACATAAGGCATCCCACAAAATGACATTCAGGTGTTCTATTTATTTTATTGCATTTCCTCAAAATAGCCATAGCATGTAAATATTATCATTCCCATATCAAGTTGAGGAAGAAGCAACCTAGAGAGGTTCTATATTCTCCCCAGGTCATCTCTTGGTATCTATGGGAGCAGAGGTTCAAACTCACGATTGTCTACCTGTAGATCAAATAGCGTTGGCCTCCATTCTCTGTGTGATATTCTCTTCATTACTTAAGAAGCTCACTTACCATCTCTATGCCACACTTTCTCCATCGGAAACAGGTTGAGGACAAGGTTTGTCTTTCTTACCTCCAAATGGTTGTAGGATAATATAAAATCACACACAGGGACTGTGTTGAAAACCCAATGCTGTAGAACTGCAAGAGGTACTAACCACTTCCTTCACCATCAACAAACCTTGGGTTGAACACTTTTGAATCTCAACGAAAGCAAGAAAGCAGTAGAGTCCTGAGAGAGAACAAAGATAATTTAGGTTAATAGCTGGCATCCACAAATGCCTTCTGGGTCTTGGAGTCGGCCTGGGGCTGACCTTTTTTGCCATCCTGCACATTGCAGAGTTCAGTACTGTTTCTTAGTTTCCGCCAAACCAGGTGCAGAAGTTCAATTAGGGAAATACAGTGTGCCACTGGCATAACTCCAACATTTCCACTCTAGCCAACGGCCTTTCACATTTTTGATCGTGGAGAGACCATTATAAGAGTGGATAATTGGCCCTTGGGAATCAGATTCGATGTTTATTAAGGGACTGTTTCCTAGGAGTTTCATTCTTTAGAAAATAAAGTATTGCCAAAAAAAAGGCAAAACACGAAAGTTGGACAGAAACTCAAGAGTGAAACAGAGTCAACAATTAGAGGTGTATTCTTATTTAGTTGGGATTGTCACCAATGTCACATTTTAATGACACAGGATTTTAAGGTGCATGTCAGACTAAGTCTGGTGGCTAGTACTTGTGAAGTCTCAATTTTATGATGCCATCTTTGCCATTATTATTTCCTTGACCTTTTCCCTCCCCTCACCTTTACCTCGACACAAACACATACACACACACACAACCACCACCACCATCAACAACAGGGGCGCATGGATGACACAGGATGGATAAGGCGATGCTGCAGCTTAGCAGACTAAAAGAAGACGAGATGATAACAGTGATCTGAAGACAACTGTCTTTTAGGTGCAGCAGTTTATCTGCAGGCTTGAACTGCACGTTAGATCATTTTCTGTTTGGAGTGGGAATAAGCTGCTTAAGCCCTTACCCCAGAAAAGCAGCACTCCTCTTGTAGCCAGAGGTTTGAGCGCTGTTTCCTGACAAAAGTCAGAGACACACCTGATCCCTTATTTCTCCCACCTGTTTCATAGAATCTTCAGCGATGATGGTCTAGTCATGTAAAACAATACACAATTTTCCTTATTACCAAAATTGCATGATCATTTTAGCAGAAAATCAGGTAAGCAAAGAGAAAAAAAATGAAAACTGAGTCAACTGTAAGTTCATCTTTCAAAGATATTCCCTATTAATATTTTGGTGCTTTGTCTTCCAGCCAATTTTCCTCTTATGTAGATAAACATAAAAATTTCATTTCACAACGTTGGTATCCTATAATAGCTAAACTTAGTTTTTGCTCAAAAAATAGACTCCGATTTGATTTTTAATGTCTAGAGTACTTAATTTGAATTTATTATAATAGCTTTAACCAGCATCCTATCAACAGACACTTAAGAGTTTGGAAAATTTTCAATATTATAAATCAGCTTACATGGAAGGTCTTCTTTGGTTCATCATGCATTGGACAAGGTCCCATTTTTCTCAGACATCAGTGGGGAAGGGCAAGTCGGACCTGATTCCAATAACCTTGTGACGGCCTTTTCCCCCGTTAAGGACTCTTGAATCACAAATATCTCCAAAATTTCCAGCATAATAGTTAGAGCTCCGCATACCACTATCTCTGTCTCCTCAAACAGCCCAACATCTTCACCAGCTCCTGTGGCCCCAGAAAAACCACAGTGACACCAGGGACCTCTGCTACAGCAACCAGTTTTTCTGGAAACCACTCCAACCTGGAAGGAAGAGAATAAATCCCCCTTTTTCTGCCTCTGTTTTATGTTTCCTGTGTGACACGACCTCTGCCATTTATACTTGTATGACTTTCCAGGGCTGCTGTAACAAAATAGCACAAAGCGGGTGACTTAAAACAAAAGAAATTCAATCTCTCCCAGTTCTGAGGCCTAGAAATCTGATATCAAAGTAGCAGCAGGCCCTTCCTTGACTCCCCCAGCTTGCGGTGGTGGCCGCTAATCATTGGTGTTCATTGGCTGCAGCTGCAACAGTCCAATCTCTGCCTCTGTCATGAAATGCTGTTTCCTCTCCAACCAGTCATATTGGATTAGAGTCCACACTAATGACCTCATCTTAACTTGATCACATCTGCAAAGACCCTCTTTCCAAATAAGGTCACATTCATAGCTTCCAGGGATTAGAACATCAACATATCTTTTGGGAGACACAATTCAACCCATAGCAATAGCCTTGCTCCAAGTCAGGAGAGGTGGGTTTGAGTGTGGGAGACCATAAGTTTATGAGGTGGTTGCAAAACCTAGAAGACTCTGCCTCAGCCAGAGTCTCGTGTGTGTGTGTAGTTGTGCATCTTGCAATTCCCAAGTCAGTAGCCATGTAAGCCTTTCATTTTTTTATCTTAATATATTTTATTTAACCCAACATCTCCCAAGAATTATCATCTCAACATGTAGTTAATATATAATTATCATTGAGGTATTATACATTCATATTTTTATATAAAAGCTTTGAAACCCATTGTGTATTTTACACTTACAGCACATCTCAATTTGGACTAGCCCCATTTTAAATGCTCAATGGTGACATGCAGCTAGAGTCTACCAGATAGGAAAATATGGTTTAAAAAAATAGATTTTATTTCTTATAACGTTTTACAGTTATAGGTTTATCGTTTTAGGTTTACAGAAAAATTAAGTGGAAATTGTAGAGAGTTCCTATATATACCCTAATCCCCCCCAACATAGTTTCCCTATTATTAACATCTCATTAGTAATCTATATAATTTATATAACATTATTACTGTAACATTATTAACTACAAAGTATTAACTTTAGTGTGGTACATTTGTTATAATTCCTGAACCAGTCCAGATACCTTATAATTAATGAAAGTCCATAGTTGGAATTAGGGTCAATCTTTGTGTTGTACATTCTATGGGTTTTGACAAACGCATAGTAATATGTATCCGCCATTACAGAATCATATAGAACTATGGTTTCACTGCCCTAAAATCCCCTTTGCTCCAGGGCCATAGAGGTGTGTAAGTGTGACCTTTGTCTTAGTCATAGATGTTTGGGGTGATGGGGAATACAGGGGCTCCTTCCAGCTAGTATCCTCTGCTTTAGGGTGAGGCAAGGGAGGAATTTCTCACAACAGCATTAATAATGGAGGAAACCAATGTTGAGGGTGCAGAAGTGGATCATCACAACATATTGATCCCGGAATTAACATGGTTAAAAGAACTGAGGAAAAGGAAAGGAGGTCAATTTTTAGAAAATCAAAATGCAACTTTATTTCTGCATTGATCTTGAGTTACTGATTTGGAATCTTATAAATTCAGCATGACTATTGATTCCCCAGGCAGGGACTCATGGGTTTGTGGTGTTTCTGCACTCATGATTGGTGTGCAGCCATGCATGGGTCACACACAGAATGTTCTGTGGCTGCCCTGGGCCCTGGGTGTGTGAGTCTGTCCCTCCCTATCTTGCACTTTGGAGGCATTGATGCTGGATTGTTCTTGTCTGAGCCCTGAGTGGCATGGGCCCTGTCTGTCACCTTCACCTTACACCTGACATCGCCTCCTCTGATGCAGTTCATTTGCATCACTGCAGAGGTTGTTCATGCAAATGGCTTGTTGACTCAGGCTTGGGACCCAATCTAGCCAAGAGCAGATGGTCCCTGGAATCTTGTTATCAATGGACATGGATGAAATCATAGAGTTTAGGGATACCAAATAAAGGAAATGTGCATACCTCACTAAGACTCTATACACTCGTCCTTGGAGATTACATCCTGTGAGAGATGCATAAACACAGTCTCCTCCTTTCTTCCTTTTCAGGCACCTGAGAATGGCATCAAAGTAGACATGGTTTCATGTCTCCCCATCCCACACAGCCAAACCTGTGGAAATTTGTACAGTTCCAGCAGTGTTCCAATCTGGGCAGAAATTGCACATGTTTTTCCAGTAAGGGCTGCTAGAGACTTGCTCTCTCTCCTACAGGTATAATTTGGGATGTCGTTGCCCAGCCCTGAGAGCCAAGTGAGTGAACTCTCCAGTGTCCTCTGTTCATAGTGCAGGACATTATAGAGATCAACTCCCAAAGATATGTTGGGTAAAAAATGGTGGTTTCTGTTGATTTCCTCAATGGCAAAAACCAAGGCCACAACATACTTATAGTTCTTGTACTGAAACCTGCTGAGACGGATGGGGCTCCTTAGGGAAAAGACTCAAACCACAATTATCTTCAAATCCAATGTAATCACTTAATTAAGGAAGAATGCCAAGCCAACTCATTCCATCTGTGGTAACAGCTCTCCTGAAGCCTTAGAATTTATAGCTAAATCAAGTAACATCACCTGGGCTCTGGAACATCCTTACTGAATTCCACACACGTGGAGAAAAGTGATTAAGTTTATGAGAAAAGTTTAATGAATGGAAAAGCAGATCACATTCAGAGTGCGTTTTGCAAATGGTTCTTTGGTTCAGGATCCAAAATGCTTGTTCATTTGAACACATCATCAAATGCTTCAGAGAACAGCAATAATATCAACATGAGATTGGAGGTAGCCCTGGGGAGGAAGAGTAATAACTGAAGGCTCTGGGACAAGCAGAGAAGCACGGCATCTGTGGGTTGAGAATGGTGCAGCAGAAGGCTGGCAATCAAACTGCCTAACCTTCTGCCCCATGAAACTCGTGTATCTGCCACTGTCAACAACCAGGCAGCTAGGAAGAGCTTCAGAGCTCCCATGAAGAAGGAATCACCGTAAGGCAGGAACATCTGGGAGAAGTTTGAAGGAGTTAAAACTGAAAACACTTAGGAGTCTAAGAGACACAGCCTTGTACAGTTTAAAAATTGAAAATGTGATTACCAAAACTGACTCAAATAGAAAATAAAGAGAGAATATTATACAAATGTGGCCATGTGGTTTCAAGAGAACATTTGAGAAAAAAATTCCAAATATCCACCAGGCCTGGAAGAATTTACATGGGGCATTGCCTGCACACCAACTTGGCCAGGAACAAGGTCTCCTGAGCTGGTGTGAATGGAGAGCAGAGGGCGAAAAGAAAAGCATTCAGCCTCTCATCCTGCAATGTGGAACAAGCTCTCCCTCCAGCATCCAGGTGCCTGAAGCTGCGGGGACACATGAGTTGAGCTTGACTTCTGCCCCCAGGAGACTCACACCAGACCTTCCCTGACAACACACCTGTCATTATAAATAACATGTCAATACATTTGAACATTTAGATGAAATTCACAAATTGCCAGGAAAATGAAAGTTACCAAAACTGTCTCAAGAAGAAATGAGAAATCTGAATAGTCCCATATCTAAAGAAGAAACTGAATCTATAGTTTAAAACATTCCCACATTTCATCGTGGCCAACACCGCTGCTGGCAAATTCCACCAAACATTCAGGAGAGAAATAATACACATTGACTCTAGCTTTTCCACAGAACAGGAAAAATGGGAAAACCTTTTTGATTCATTTTATGAGAATAGCTTAACTTTGCTACAAAAATCTTACAAGGTCATTACAGGAAAGGAAATTTACAAGCCTCTTTTTTTCTGGAACTAAACTCATGTATTCGTAAAAAAAATTAACCTTCCAAATCCAGCTACATATTTGAAGCAGGCCACAACATGACCAAATTTGCTTTAAGCATTGCCATTCAGTGTGCTACTTCCTGAAAAAGGAGAAATCATAATCTGGGTAACTGCGGTTAATATCTATTATATATATCATGTATAATCTACTATAAACAGAACTGGTCATGTTCTGTTTGTTGGCCTGGGTGGTGTTAACACATGTGTACACTTTTTGATAACTTATCAATCTTTACACTTGGGTTTGTGCTCTATTCTGATTGTATGTCATATTTCAACAAATATGTTTATTAAAAAGAGAAAATGAAAGCACAACAACGAATGAAAAACACAACAGTTATCCAATTGAGAAGTGCCCAGAGGACTAACCAGAAAGTTTGGGGAAAACAAACCGAAACAGACCTAACAAGTTAAAATGCAGAGTTATTTAGCGTCAATACAAACCGTAAATTTACCTTATTGAAGGTGAAATTGTAGAGATATACACATATGCATGTGAGTATTCTATCATGTATACATACACGTATATGATATACATAGGTACATGCATTATATATATGTATGAGCGTTTGTGGAGACACACGCACATGTTTCTCTCTATATATAGAACTTATAGGGGTATATATATGTGTGTGTGTGTATCTATACATATACATACGGCTGCTCTGGAGAGGGAGGGAGGGACAGATGTTTACTGACCACCTACAAGGTTTCTCAAACTTAATTTTTCCAACATTTGAAATGTCATTTTTTTAAACTTAATATATGTTTCAATAATACATTTGTATTTTAATGTGTTATACCAGTATAATCCCAGCATTTTTAATTTGTTCATTAATGGCAGAATTCTCCAGCTTGTATGCATTCTCTTGATGCTGTGATGTAATAGGCTGGGCGCTGACAGCCTCCCTTTTGTATTCCACAAACCTCAAGTTTGTGGTCTCTCTCTGGCCTGCAGATTTGGACCAAGTTTCTGCACGTGCTCACTAGCTGTCCTCCAAAATTCACTCTAACCACCACTGTTGGGAGCATACACAGGGAAGAAGCCCTAGGGTGGAGGCGTGTGTATGTGAGGCACGCAGAGCACTGGGGGTGCCTAAGGGCCTGCTGGGGAGATCCATGCATGAGGCATAGCCCACAAGTCGTGGGAGACTTCTTGATGGAGTGCTCAGTGCAGTTACAGGATCCACATCCTTTAAAGCCCTCTAAGAGTACCTATCTGCCAATGCCCCCAAACTCTTCAGCCCATCCACACTCATATTTTTGTGCTCCAACAGAGGGCTGGGACTTCTCTTCTTGAAACCTGGACTTCCACAAAGGCCCTCTCCTGTGTGTCATGATCTAAGACAGTGTTTTCAGGGGTTTCCATGCAGCAGCTGAAAGGAGCTTGAGCTGGTTCACAGGCCACTGTAGGGTCCGGAGCTGGGACCGAGGTCTGTCTGCCTATTACCAGATGCATGGGTGGGTGAGACTCCCTCTGTGTCGCCTGCCATATGGTGCTGGATCCCACTTCTCCCACAAAGGCACTTTTGTCTATGGATGGATGCCAAAGCATTGTTAGTGCAGGAGTAGAAAAACAGGAGGTGTCTTCTTCCACCATGATGCTGATATCACTCTCCTTCTTTGAATTACAGAGATTCCAATTTGACTCAGTTTTTCAGGAGCCTGTTATTTGCCTACAATTCTCTACAACGTCAGACCCTCCCAGGCCCACTCTATGAAGGACATAGAAAGAATGTTCTCAGATCTACTTACAAGGGCCAGGCAAATAAAAGCCAACAAATTGGTTCTGGTCATTCTGCTGGGAACAGAGGGCAGTGGTAGTCTCATACATTCTGGTTTGGAAGAAGGCTTCTTGTTCTCTGTGGATGAATAAACAACAAGAAAAGAGAGCCTGTGGTAGGTAAATACATGCTTGATTCATCTGAAAAGCTCATCTCCTCCCCTTCAACTTGAAGGTTAGTGTAGGGAGAGAGCACGGGTTGTTTCCAATGTTCACCTTCTCCCTTAATATTCAGAACAGAGAATCAGTTTTATTTTGGGTGGCAATTCAACAAACTAAAAGATAAAATTCCTAAGCCCTCTTGCATATAAGAGTGACCAGACCAAATTCAGGCCAATGATGTGTGACAAGAAGTATGGAGTGGGGGTTTGTGGAGGCTGCACAGGTGGAACTGACATAGATGGAAGGGCCAGCATTAGACACATGTGACACCAATCCACAGGTGTTGTAGGTATTATCTCATATACACCTGACGATGTTCCTAGAAAGCTGTTTTTAGCACCACCCCCATTGTGCAGGTTGGGAGACTGGGGAGATCTTGAGAGGCACAGTGGCTTTTCCAGGACACAGAACTGGTAGGATAAAAGAGGTGTGACTTCAGCTCTGTCTCCTCAAAGCTGGCCACTGGTTCCCCTCCCAAGGAGCTGTGGGGAGGGTGGTCATGGATATCTGTGTACAGTGATGGAGATGACATGGGCAAGGAGGGAGAGCAGCCAACAGTCTACCGGGGGCTTTGAGTGGGTCTGATTGAAGGAAGGGGCCAAGTAATAGAACCTTGAAGAAGTGACCTCACTTCCTTGGTGACAGCCCCCAACAGAACTTAGAACTCTGGTTACCAGGCACCCACACTGTAACCACAGCCTCCTGTCCAGTTCATTTGAGTGGAGACACTCGACACAGCAGGATGTTCTCGTGTTGTCCCGTGACTTTCCGAGGTTCTGGCCCCCGGAAAGCCAAGAATGAGAGCATGTTAAGTCGCTTTAGACATTGGCTCAGCCCTCACCTCGAATGCCTGTGGCCTTTTAGCAGGAGGAACCATCAGGTAACAGCGTAGCCCAGGGCAGCCCACTCTAGGTCAGGACACAACTGTGATCCCAAATGGACAGCCCCACACCCTTTGACCCTCAGTGTGTGTGTGTGTGTGTATGTGGGAGGTGGAGTTAGAGAAGGTAGTATGAGGAGGAACCACCCTGAGCAGGAGCAGGTAGCTAAATGGTGGAGATCTGGTGGTGTGTCATGTTCATACTGAAGATCTTGGCTTCAGGAGAGGAAGGTGAGTGCTGGGGACCAAGCTCTTCTACCAACATGTGAATCCCAGGCCGTCGAGGTTTCATCACATTCCTTCCTTGATGGAGACTATGCAGATGCCCCTCTGTGTCTGAACTGTGGTGGGGTTTCCCTCTGTGGCGAAGTCTAGGCAGGCCCCTGATGCCTCCTGGCCTGACTTCTGGGCACTGTCGCTGCAGAGCTGCACCCAAGTGATGGTTGAGGAGCTGGTAGATGGTTTCCAGTTCACCATCTCCCTGGAGAGGACACAGGCGCACCAGCCCATCAATGAAGAGGGCCGGTCTGAGGTGAGTGTGGGTGCAGAAGGGTCTTCATACCCAGGACTCTGAGATGACCAAGGCACTACTAGAATGCAGACTCAAATCTGAGTCTCCCCTGGAACCCCCCAGGGTTTTCTCATTAGAGTGCTCCACAGTCCCACTCCCAAAGGAATCTGGACCTCCACTCCTTCCCACCAGCTACACAGGAGGGTAGAAAGTCACCTCAATCCTCCCGCTGGTTCACCATGATGTCATTGAGTGTATGTACCTCCTCCTCTCCCTCAGTGTGAGGATGAGTACACCGTGAATTTAAATGAGGCCTGCAGGATGCGGGCCCTCCAGACAGGCATGATGAAGAAGCTGACAGAGTCCATCACACCAGCTTTCCTGAGGAGGAACATCTCTAGCTTCACCACCTTCGTGGTCAACTACTTGGCCTTAGACACATCCCACCAGGTCCTGGACCAGCTGTTTACTAGGTGAGTGGCCACTCCCTCCTCAGCACAGTGGTGACTCTGCCCCCTGCCAGCTGCGTGTCCTGGGAGTGTCAGCAAATCTCTCTGAGCCTCAGTTTGCTCCTCTGAAAAGTAGGGTGGGAGAGGATAAATTTCATGGGGATATTGTAGGAACTAATGGGATCAGCCATGGCGGGTGCTTACCTGGTGCCTGGCTCTGCAGAGAGGGCTGTGGACGTGCTGTGGTTGTTCATGGTGTTTATTTCTCTCTTCCCCGTGAAAAGTAGTCTGCCTCAGCCATCTCTGAGATGCGGCCTTTCTGAGTTTGGAAAAGCACATGGAAACCACCCTGTCAAGGAGTTGGAGATTCCATCCAGCTGGTCCTGGTCCTTTTCCTTGGGGTAGCCAGTCAAGGATCTCTGGGGCAGCAGAGAGGCCCTAGGCCCACTCAGGTGTCTGGGATGGTTCTGGGTGGACTACATTCAATAAACCATGTAGATTAAGCATCTACTGCATGCAGGACATTTGGAGACAGTAAACCCAGTGAATGAAGGAGACACAATGCGTGGCCTCAATTTCCGTCTGAGAGTCAGACATTGACATTAGACATCATTCGCAGGTCTTGTCATCCACCTTCCATCCCAAGGGATGCCCTCATAGCCTCCTTTACATCTGGAGGCATCTCCCCTTATTCCAGCCAGGAGGGCAGAGCGCAGGACCACCTAAAAAAGTGAGTGGTCTTTGGGTGCAGAAGGACGGCCTCCTGTCTCTAAAGAACAAGCTGTGGGGGGAGAGATGGAGGCTGTGGCTGAGGGGAGCCTGTCAGAAGACGCATTTCACGCATCTTTTGATTCCCATGGGAAGGCAGAGGCCCGGTGGCTTCCACTCCAGGAGGACAGGAGTCAAAGAGCTATGGATGGGTGCCAGGACCCCTGGGAACCAGAGGGGTGGCTGGGCTGAGTTCTCCCCTAGAAACCCATTCCCACCACAGACCCATTTGAATCTGCCTCCCCTTCTCCACATCTACCGCTTCTGACCACCACCTCCAGGCCCAGAACAGGAGGCGTGTGAGCAACCTGGTCACAAATCTGTCTCAGTGCTCAATCCAGTTGCACAAGTGCATGGAGTGCTGGGGTGGGCTGTGTCCCAGACCTTCAGGGGAAGAGTGTCAGTGGGAAGAGAGTCACAACAGACTCTGTGTCAACCTGCTGGATAAGCAGGCCTGCCACTGCCAGGACAGCCTCACAGGGGTCAGGGCTGCCCTGTGGCTCTCACCTGGATGGAGAGGGGCAGGCATAGGGCCCAGCCCCAAGCCAGGGTGCCTTGGGTGAGAAGTGTGGAGGGAAAGGCCAGGCCTCTGACTCTGTTGCCCAATTGCCTCCCCCAGTGCCATCTCTTCTCTGGTGGGAACCTGCCTGGACCCAGGGCAGGATTTCTGGGAGCCCCTGCACTATCCCTGCTTCAGCATGAAGCTGGCCTCTCTGCATCTCAGCTTGCCTGGCTCGGGGCTGCAGGGCCACGCCTACCTTCTCCAGGTCCAGCTGGAGCATCCACGGCCCATTGAGGCAGAGCTGGAAGGTGAGGCGACTGCAGTCTGGGATGACAATTTGCAGAGTGTTCAGAGGCTTGGTTCACTTCAAGGCAGTGGGGTCTTTCCTGGCTTTGACAGGCACAGGGGAAGTCAGCTACTTGAGTGAAACTGTTTCTTTCTCTTGCTGCAGTACCATCTCCAGAGTTGCCTCCAGCTCCAGAGCCAGAGCAAGGGCCAGCTCCACGGCTAGATCCAGCTCCAGCTCTAGTTCCACCACCTGTGCTAGAGCTGGAGCCAGTGTCACCTCCATCAGTCCCTCCAGGGCCAGAGACACCACCGACGTCAGCTCCAGCCCCAGTGCCAGCTCCTGAGCTGGAGCCAGCTGGACCATTGGCTCCAGGGAGAATCCTCCCTCCACCTGGAGAGATAACAGCAGAGCCAGATCCAGCCCTGGAGCCCACCTGCCCCTCGGACCTGAGCACCAAGAAGCTGCTGAGAGAGGAGAAGCCTGACTTCTTGGAGTTCCCTCCCCGGCTGGTGGCAGAGCAGTTGACACTGATGGATGTGGTGAGCAGCGGGGCTCTCAGGGCAGGTGGGGCCGGCCTTCCCCTGTGCCATCAGCTGCCCCAGACCTGCCATTTCCTGATCTAGAATCCCATGATCTCGGTCCAACCTCTTGCTTTCCCACTTACCCTCATGTGACCTGAGCAGCCTTCTTAACTCTCGAGCCTTTGCTGTCCTCATGTGGACAGGAGAGATGGACACTGAGAGCATCTGCCATGCAGAGTGGCTGTGCAGATGGATGAGGTGGAGCAGAGAGGAAGTTGGGCAGAGTCTGCTCTTTGCTGGGGGTGGGGAGCTCACTGAAGTGCTATCAGGTCCTCGGGTAGAATACTCATTTGCCCGAGAGGCCTCAAGAGCCTCAGCACTTATTAGGCACCTCATATGTCCATGACTACATGGCAGACAATCAAAGCCCGTGGTTGTTGCTGCCTTGGGGGAATGTGCATCTGAAAGAGGAGTCAGACCCCAGGATAATCAGAATGGTTGGAAGATTCCCCTTGAGATGGTCAAGCAGGAGCCGAGTTCTGGTGCTTGGAGGAAGTGAGACTGGGCTGGGAGCAAATGTCACTATCCTGCACCACAGTATCGGGTCCTGAGTCATCCTGTGCTGGGTGCTCTCAGGGGACACAGGCAACACCCAGGGACTCCCACAAGTCTCAGGCCACATTCTCAGCTTCCTGAGCTCCAGCTCTCACCACTGACCCGGCCTGGGACTGGGGGCTGTGGACACTGAGCTGGGATGTGGCAGGGTTGGGTAACACTCCCTGTCCTCCCCAGGAGCTGTTCATGAAATTGATGCCCCGCCACTTCCTGGACTCCATCTGGTCCCAGTGGGACAACAGGGCCAATGAGTTCCTGGCACCCACCATTCGTGCCACCATGACCCACTTTATCAGAGTGGTCAAATGTGTCATCACCACCTGCCTCGGGGACCCGACCGTGACAGCCCAGGACAGGGCCAGGTTGGTGGAGCTCTGGATCCAGGTGGCCAAGGTAAGATGTGGGAGGCCCTCTGAGCCCCTCTCTGGAGTCGTGGGAACTGCCCCTTCTCCTTTTCCAGCTGTCAGGATTGAAGTTTGTGGTCTGAGCCTTTGCACAGTCCTTAGGCCCCTCCTGCCAGTGTCTCAATGACCTGACTCCTGGTCCCAGTGGTGGGATGCTCACCCCTTCCTGGGCTCCTTCCTTGGCTTGAGCTAAAATCCTCCTCCCTGAGAGTGTTCCTCATCAGGGTCTAGCTGTGCTCTTCTCAGGTTTCCAGAGCCTCTGTCTCATCCAGGACAGGGGACGTCCATGAGGTGACCAAAGCCAGAGGAAGCAGGGCTCCAGCTCCCCTCACAGCTCATTCCCTTCCCTTCCCCAGGAGTGCAAAGGCCTGAGGAACCTTTCATCACTCCATGCCATCCTCTGGGCCCTGCAGAGCCCCTCCATTCAGCGTTTAAAAAAGACGTGGGGACGGGTGTCCAGGTGCGTAGGCCTCTCTCCATGCGTCACCACCTGGGTGAACCAGACACCCCCCACAGGGCTGCCACTGCCCTTCAGTAAGCTGGGACATCCTGGGAGACAGTGAACCCTGGGGACAGGGTCTGACCTGGTTGGGAGGCTTGGAGTCTTTCTGGAAACTTAGGCCAGTGGTTCTGCTTTAGGAATCAGTTTCCCTAAGTGCCAGACCCTGGCTCGAACTAAATTGAACATTTTCAAGGGTTTGCTTTGCAGCAACAGAACTCTCTGTCCACCTGAAATCAAGACTGTTTAAAACAGATTTGTTCAGTAGATAAGAGAACGAAGGCCCCAGGTGACAACAGGAGAGCTCCCTCCCCAGTCCCAGAGACCTCAGGGCTCAGAGCACACATTGAAAACGCTCATCCAGGCTGTCTGGATAATTCTGGGTTTTCAAACAAAAGGGATTTACCCTTAAACCACCCCACAGTGTTTCTTTCCTTTTTTCCCTCCTCAGGAGGAACTGCCAAAAATTTAAAACCTTGTGCAAAACGGACCAGCGGGAGAGCAGGAAGCTGCTCATGGAGGTGCGTGGAGGCTGGAGATCTGGAAAGAGGGGAGGGGAGGGGGGAGGAGGGACCAGGCAGAGTGTGCTTTGGCTAGTTTTTCACTGAAAGTTTCTCTGAGACATAACGGTCTGTTTTGTCCAGATTGACAGGAAGCAGGTGGTGTGAGCTGCAAGGGCAGGTGGGGACTGTTTGGGGCAGGAGGCCTTGGTCACGGGATAGAGTGGTGTTTTTTGGACTGTTCCAGGAGGTGAGGAGCTGGCAGAATGAGCAGGTCTCTAGCTTCCATGCGGGCCCATCAGCTGGCCCTCATCTTCCTCCAGGCTGGCGGGTGGATGGAGTGGGTGGGGGTTCCTTTCCTCCTAAAGCAGCCCGGTCTGTCCTCAGGAAGCCAGGTCCCTGCTGCTCCTTCTATCTGCACTGCACCTCTCAGGGAAGGGCACTCTGCCTGCCCCAGGGACGGGCACTGTGTGGTCACACAGGCCAGGTGGACACAGGGGCTGCCCAGCCTTGGAACGAATGGTGGATCTGGCACAGAACTGTGTGCTCTCTGGGACTCTGCACTCTATCCCGATAGTGGTTACTGCTGAAAACTCAGTGAGAGTCTCCCCAGGTGACTTGTTGATAAGGATACACCCCAGATGGCAATGAGAATTATCGGGGAACCTACAGATTCTTAATGGACCTTCCTGGCAGGACATTAGAAGGTTCCAAGTAAAAAAGGATGCAAATGTCACCATCACCCAACGCCCTGGTCACCCCCTACACTGTCACTCAGATGTGGCACAAGGGGGTCCCCTTCCTGAGTGAATGAAGGAGGAGTTCTGTGCAGGGACCATCCTGAGGGGATCCTAGGGAGCTGAGGCCTTTGGCATGGCCTCAGGTCCAGCTGGAGTCAGAAAACCCCAGGGGTTGGGACAGGCAGAAGCCAGTTGGATATGCCCCCTGAGACACCTTGTGCCTCCCGATCCATGGCTCAGGCTGACTGAGGGCCTCAACACACCCCGAGAGTCCAGAGGACAGGGCCTTGGTCAGAGGTGTGTCTGGAGGAGGAGTGAAGGCCGGGGGCCAGGGCCTCTGGCTGGGAGGGGGAGTGGTCTCTCCTCTGTGGCCCCTGAGCAAGTCACCACCCCTCTGTGGGCCTCGGTCTCCTCATCTGGGAAATGGAGGGAGATGATCTGTGGTGCAGGCCTCACAGGGGTGATGAGGTACAAGGGGGAGAGGAATGTGCAGCGGCTTTGTGCTCCTCCTCCTCGAGGGGGGAGGGGAGAGCACTGGTGACAGTCAGATGACACAGTCCTCAGGGGACCCTGGGAGGCATGGGAGTCCTCCTCACACTTTCTTGAGGAGGAGAGAGGCTTAGGGGCCTAGGCAGGCCTGAGGGCACAGAGGAGGGAGTGTTGGAGCTGGGAGTGATCTAGAATCAGATCACTCTGGAATGGGAGCCGCCATAGACATCAGATGTCCAGGGTCCAGGATCAGGGGCCTGGGAGACACGGGGAAGGTAGCATGGCCTCCCTGAGCCTGTCCTTGACCCTGCAGGAGGTGAACTCTGTGTGGGCCACCCAAGAGATGGACCCCCAGGGAGCCCAGGAGAGGCAGCAGCAGCAGGTGAGGGGGCCTGAGGGGGAGGGTCCAGGTGTCAGAGGAGGGGGTCTCACCCCTCACGGCTGGAGGCCTCCCCAAGAGAGGGGTCCCTCCTCCTCCAGCCCAGCTCCTGGAGCCCCAGAGCCTGAAATGCCTGCCCTGGAAGTGACCAGGAGGAGGCCTGGAATGGCTGGGCGCAAGATGGATTTGCGGGGGGAGTGGCAGGGACCGCACACCCTGGGATTTGCCAAAAGCCGCCCCTGGTAGCTGACGGGGGACGTTGGGTGGTCCTGGAGGGTGCAACAGGGGGGAGGCTGCTGAGGGTCCTAGGCTGCTCTCTGTGGGAGTCTGCGGTGGGCAGGAGGCTGGGGTGAAGGGATTTGGGGGAGGGTCCATGGGGGCACCTGAGAGCTGGGACTCATCCCCACTCCCACCCTGATTTCACAGGGTGTCGTCCCCTTCCTGGGCACGTTCCTCAATCACCTGAAACTGCTGGACATTGGGATGGAGGATGATCTACAAGTGAGTGAGCCTGGAGGTGGGGCCAGGGAGCAGGATCCTGTGGTTTGGGAGGTGAGAGCCTTGCACTGGGCCCTGAGCTCTCTGTACCTGGCAAACCTCCTCTCATGAGAGCATCATGGCCACCCCTGGGAGCTAGGGAGTCAGAGTCAGGCCCGTCTTAGTGATGCGTGAATGGAGGCTCCGCGTAAGCCCCCTACCAGGCTCTCAGGACTAGTGAAGCTCATAGCTGCCTGCCTGCAAAGCTGCAGGAGGCTGTGTCTGAGCTGGATTCAGCCTCCCCCTTGGGCCCTGCCCCTGGGGGAGTGCCATCAGCCCCTGCAAGTGAGGAAGCACATCTGTGGTCCAGCTGTCCCTTTTTGCCTGAGGCCTCAGTCTTCCCGTCTGTCATCAGAAATGGGTGGGCTGCAAGGTCTCTGGCTTCAGCTCCCCTGTCCCTCCTGCTCTGGAGCCCAGAGCCTGGCCCAGTGTCAAGTTCTCTTTGTGGAAGGTCTGCCCTCTGCTGGGCCCTGACATTCCTGCAGCCTGAGAAGGGGTGGGATGGGGGCTGGTTATGGGCTTAGGGGGCCGTTACTGATGGACATTGGCTGTCTCCCTTCCAGGGAAATCTGGTCAACTTCCAGAAATGGCGTGAGGTCAGCAGCTGTGGGGAGGGTGGGGAAGTGGAAATCACAGACCTCCCGTGGCAAGATGTCACGTGTCCTCATCCCTCGGGTCTTATATTTGTTGGGACAGTTAGATGCTACAAAGCTGGGAATCCCATCACGTTGGCGGGTGCGGGAGGGGCTGGCATCAAGGACACCTTCCTGGATGAGGAACTAATTCAAGCCAACTGTGAGGACAGGCAAGTCCTGAATGGAGTGGGAAGGAAGGAGGGTTCCCGAGTGAGCACAGACCCCAGACCAGATCCTCACTCCGCACAAGTCCCTGGCAGGGTTCCCCACCCGGGACCTGTCTGCATCCTGTCCTTCCTCCCAGAAATACAAAGTCATTAGGAAGATCCAGCTGCTCCAGCAGGCTGCAAGTGAATATGACCTGAATCCCGAGGAGCGATTTGGGGCCTGGTTCCAGGCGATGGAGCCCCTCAGTGTTGATGAGAGGTGAGGGGCACAGGAGTTGGGTGAGGGCAGGCCAGACTCTCTCGGCCGGCCGGCTGCAGAGCGTGGGGCCTGGCTCCCTGATCAGCCCCAGACCTCATTGCGTGGTGACCCATGGGGCACCGGGACTCAGCTGCTGGCAGGCTCTGGGAGGGACACCTGAGGTGCGGCTCCTGGTAGCTCACAGGCCACTCTGTCCTGTAGCTACTGCCTCTCCTGCCGGCTGGAGCCCACACACCAGAAGACGAGCAAAATGCGGCTCTTCAGGAGAAAGAGGAACCGGACATCCTCCAGTTCAGGGCCGAGTGAGTGTCAGGAGCAGCAGCGACTGAATCCAGGGGCTCAGTACAGCTTCGGGCTAAGCATGGGCCTGGATCCCAGCTCCAGTGCTGGCCAGGCCTGGGACAGGCCGCTCCCCTCTCCTCTCTGGGACTCGGTTGCCTCCTCTTAAATGAGTGATGCTAAATGATGCCTCCCCCATCAGGGACAAACGAGGTGCTGTTGATGGACTGAGCACTCGGCACAGGGTTTGGATAAGAGTGTTGTGGGGCAGGGAGGTGTGCCGTGAATCTCAGGAAGGTTCCCCAAAATAGTCTGTTTCTTCTCTTCAGCCACCGTGCCCTTGGCAAGGAGCCATAACCCTCTGGAGACCACAAGTGCAGCTCCTCCTGAGCAGCAGGGCCACTGGGACCCTCGGGGTGCACCGGGTCAGCTCTTCCCCCCCCACCCCAAGTGAAGGAGGACATCTGAAGACTTTCCCTGGTTTCCCCTAAAGCCCCAGGCGGAGGGCACGACCCCCCTCCAAATCCCTGACATCTGCACCCCAGGGACTGTTTATCCATTGAGGAGGAGCATTAGTATATGTTTAAGAGTAAATATCAGATTTGAATGTTGCAGTAAGTTCTGTTTCTGTCACAGCCTGGGTGTTGTGGTGTGGTTCTTTCACTGCTTATGCTCATGTAAATGAGACACAGAATCTCACATTCCGCCTTGAATTAAGAACTCATGTATGGTCAGAGCTTATGGTATGTGGGAGAAGGGAGGACGGCCAGTCCCCTCCCTGGCTACTGAATGACACCCTCAAGTCCCCCTTCCTCAGAGGACAGGTGCATTTCAGTGTGGTTCACCTGGGCCAGGAGCAGAGACAGCCCCTCAGATCTCCCTGGATGTAGAGGTTGGAGGGACTTTCCCAGGCAGAGCAACAACCACTGAAATGTAGATGTCTTTCAAATACCACTTGCCAGGACCATGTCCTTCCCCAGGGCAGCGGCTGTCTTTCTACAGCTTTCCAGGAAGAAGGATGTTTTCTGCTTCTCCCATTGAGGTTTCTTTTGACCAACTATTGGAAGTTACCGTTTTCTAATCAGTCTCTAGATTTGCATCAACACTAAATGAAGAAAAAATGTAAAAAGATAAAAGTTTGCATGTGGAAAAGACAAGGCCAGAGGAAGACCATGTGCTGATGGACTAAGGGCCGACAGGACATCCCCATCAGGCCGCCTCTAGGGCTCCCTGTTCACCCTTCGCCTAGATTGGAATCCTCCTGGGATCCTGGCCCATGCCATGGAAGTCCTTTTCCCACTTGTTTCATATCCAGAGGAAAAGATTCATGAGGCAGCTTTTAAACCTACAACAGGACTTTCTTCCATAAACCTCGCCACTCCCTGTGAACTAGGATTTCCAGCAACCCCGCATTTCCTTATATGATTCTTTTTGGGCAGAAATTCCGTAGAAGGCCCCCAGCCTCTCTGTCAGGTACATCGTGGCCATTCCTCCCTGGCTGGGCCTGATGGATCGGGGTGACCTCTGGTTTGCCAAGATAATAGACCTTAATCCTGGCCACTGAATGACCCACACTGTCCATTGCTGCCTAGGGTGACATCTGGGACCTTGGTGTTCTGAGGTCCATGGTCTCAGACAGTCACTAGTTTACACACTCAGTCGTGTTGTTACTGACTTGTCCCAAAGGGGCAGCTGGGCCTGAGCGCATAGAGCACGTAGCCCCTGGGATGACTGTGTTCTTTTCCCCAGTCTGTGCTGTGGTTATGTGGATGTGTGTTACAGGGATGTGAAACTTGCCTGTTGGGAGTTTTGAAAGATGAGGCACGAGAGGGGCAGGTATAGGAGTGGGTCCAGCAGGGGAATGCAACCCATCTTAGACAACACAGACACAACAGACACAAACTTACCAATTAAAATACTGAAACGCTTCCCACATGGGTGGTAAACAGACACTACTCTGAGCTCACACCCAGAATCCACCCTACGACTAGGAGCTAAAGGGTTACCACCCGGCATTTTGAACATCATGCCCTGGAAACACCCTGTAAGACAAGGGCCATTGTCTTGAATTCCTTGGTACTTCTTCCCCCTCCTTTCTGAAGGCTGCAAGTGTCACCCAGGGACGCCTTTTCAGTTCAGCCAGATGCAGAGTAGAAATCCTGGTTCCCACAGCACAGGCCCTTCCTGCCAGGGCACTGCCATCCAGGAAAGAAAGAATTCACAGCTCGGTGTAGACATGTAAACACACACAGGCATATCCCACCCAAACATCAAGATGCATGAACTAGTAAGAGAGTAAAAGCCACTTCAGAAACACATCAAGCAATTGCAAAAAAAGGGTTTTTTAAAGATCCTGACTCCAATAAAATGCAAAACCAGGAAATCATCTTGAGAAAACTGGGGGACTTTGGATACTGACCAGATAGTTGATTATAGGAATGACACTTTTATTTTTGTGTGTGATAACATTAGTGTGTTTGTGTTCAAAAAATCCCTCATCTGTAAGAGAAACTGAAAATATTTATAGCTGAAATGATGTGCTCTCAGTCATCTCAGCTGGTTAACTCTAGCGGGGTGGGTGTGAGGATAAACGAAGCCAGATGGTATACGAGTTGATAATTTTTGAAGCAAGTGACAGGTTCACAGAGGTTGATTTTCCTCTACTCTGAGATTTAGAGATTTTTGAAAACTTTCAGAACACAATTTTGATACAAATAGTATACTCGGTGTTCACGTTACAATGTTACAAATTAAAACATTGATTGAAAATATAAAGGAATGCTTCTCCTTCATGACCTAAGGAAGCTCTCTCTCAGTCTCGTTCTGTGAATGACCTGATGATGCCACCAACTGTTCACTTACCACATGTTTGTGGAGTAATTCCTATGTGCTCTGTGCTGTGTGCAAGGCGAACACATTTCCACGACTCTGGATCTAGTGTGGGAAGGAAGGCAATGAGTCTGCTGCCAAGGTTCTCTACGGGGAAAATAATGCCCCCAGGGGGTATGCTCATTTTTAAGATTCCAAAATCAAAGCTACACAGGTTTGCCAGGTAACAAACAAGAGATACTTAATTCATGATACAGAAATGACCTATGTCTGAATTAACATGTGACAAAGAAGAGAAAGATTGATGGATTTTATGTTAAAATTAGATGCAAAATCATAGTTCTGGCCCCTGGCCTAGTGGTTAAGTTTGGCAAGCTCTGCTTTGGCAGCCCACGTTCTGTTCACAGGTGTGGACCTACAACACTCAGCAGCTATGCTGTGGCGGTGACCCACATACTAAGTAGAGGAAGATTGGCAACAAATGTTAGCTCAGGGTGAATCTCCCTCAGCTAAAAAAAAAAAAAAATTACATGCAAAATCAGAATAATTTATGGAATCAGATTTAATATATATTAAAAGATAAATCTCATTCAAGTAGGTATCATCTCTTCATTGAGTTAACACTCAATGAAAAAACAGATATAAGTTCAAAACACTAATTCCTCAGCATCGATTATCCTATCAATTTTAATATAAAAAGGAAGAAAAATCATGGTAAATAAAAATTGATGTTATCATGAAAGGTAAAGATCACGACGGACGTTACAAAGAGATGCTGTGAGAGTCAAGCCTGTCTCATGGGGAATTTCTCAACCACATCACTCTCTTTTTCTTCAGCACCCATGTTGCTTTTCTCACTGTGTTTTCAGGATGCCTTTCTTGGCTCCTTGCTCTCTCTGCCTCCCGGGCAATCTCGTCTGTCCTCGAGGCCACAGTCACTCCCTCCCATGCTTTTCTTCACTTTCTGTGTCTGTCTCCTGATATCTCCAAAAGATGCTCGTTGCCTGCAGAGGGGCTATGAGAGACCCAGACCCAAACCAGGACTCATCTCTGCCCAATATGGACACTGGCCAGGGGTGGGCTCAGGGCTGGTGTGCAGACCCCTCAGCTTCAGCCACGGCCCAGGGATTCACCTGGACCCCCCAGTGCAACTGTTTTTAAGGTATTTGTGAATCCAAAGGACTTAAGAGTTCTCCTTCACTGCTGCAGGCCTGGAGTCCCTGCAGTCTCCTGTATCCACAGACTTGCTGGGGATTCTCCAAGGTCTCCTCCCATTGACTGCACATGACCTCACTGCCAGGATGGGAAGCGATTCTAGTAACTGACCTCTGGAATATACAGCTGCTCAGCCTTCAGACTGTATAGAACTTCAGTTTTCTACTTGGTTTTAGTTTCATGGTCTCATTGTTTCTACTATGAAGTTAGGACATATTTTTTGAGCTTTCTCTTTAAAAACAGAATAAAATGCAAAATTGGAACAAAGAGGAGGATGAAGACTACCATCCATGGAGAATGTTCGCAGCTCATTTGGATATTGCACCCTCTTTCTCTCCCTGGAGAAATGTGTCTCAAATCATACTGTCCATTACAATCATTGCAGAGTTTTTATAACTCAGATTGCTGGAACTCAACCCAAGTAGGTCTGGGGAGGCAACGGAGAATTTTCATTTCTAAGACGTTCCCAGCTGATGTTGATGCTGCTGATATAGGCATCAGACATTGAGAACGGGATTCTGGGACACTATCAAGCTGATGTGTCACTATCAGTGCAAATCCAGACCAACTTGCCTCCTCCGTCTTGCTTAAGGATGTTATTCTCTTCCCTTCTCTATCATTGACAACTATACACATGCTGGTACCCTGTAACCTACGTTATTGGGACACAGAGATCCAAGGACTCCATAACTCCTTTGAGTGTCCCATCTCTAATGAAATCACGCACTCTTCCACCCTTAGATACTCACTTCCACACCCAGAGCCTGTTTTCACCCAAAATTCTCCTGCTTGTAAATCAGTAACTCAGAAACACCACATTCTCACCACAAATTTCCACATTTCTAGTTTTTACACAAAGAACTCTACCGTATACAACCATTCTTTAAGAAAATAGATTACTCCAGTTAGAGTATCTTAACAAGGCTCTCTTCCTTCTCTCTTCCTACTCCTCTCTATTAATCTTGGATTCTGTGGTCCATCATTTCAATAACCCACTGACAACGCTCCCTAATTCTTTACTCTCATCATATCTGCCCTGCAAGCCTCTGACTTTGGATGATTCCAAATACCTGCCATGCCATGTTGACACCTGCACTGAGGATCACCGCTGAAGAGAGAGCACACGAGGAGCCTGGGGGTCCCAACAGAGAATCAGCAGCAACCAATGGGCCTCCATGCATTCTCTAACGCTTCCTGAATGCTCTGTTAATTTCTTTCCATTTCTTGAGTTCCATAAAACTATCTTCTCTTGACCTACTTCATATCTCACAGACAAATTGTTAACCACCACACAAGAACTATTTCACACTCTAGTCATCAGATCTAGAAATTTTCCGCATAAGCAATTCATTTATCACACCATTTCTGTTGTTTTATACAGATATATTTCTTTCTTAGCTAAAACCATTCTGATTTTCATCTCATCTTTCCATTTCAATGACCTTATGCTTTCAATATTCGCAGTACTTTCAATCACCTCCCTACTGGGATCATGCCTCATGTTTCAAATATGCACAAATCTCTACCATCTACAAACCAATCCCTCATCCATTGTTCCTAATGCCCCTCACCCTCGATGTCCTCCCTCTCCTCCTCCTGCCAGGGACTCCTTGTGAAAAGTTCACTTACATCCCAATGCCTCTGTTTCCACACTGGCAACCGATCCCATGTCCCCATTCTGTGGATGCTTCTCTTGCTTAGCTCACAGGTCACGGCTCTTACTATTCCAATGTGGCCCTTTCATTATTTGTCTGACATGTCCTGCAGTAGCATGTGACTTTGTGGCCTTCAAGTTCCTTTAGAAAGCTCATTTGTCCTTGGGATCCACCAGTGCTACACTGTCCTTCTCCTGCTCCAAACTTCCTGAGTCACTTGTTGGCTTCTCTTTATAACCAACCCACAATGCCTGATGCTTCCCAGAAGTCAGCCCTGCTCTGACATCTGCTGTCCACCTGCACCCTCCTACTAGGCAATCATATCCATTTCACTGGCTTCAAATACCACTAATGAGCTAAAAATGTTCAAAGAATCAGCACAGATCTGACTCTGCCCCCCAGACCCAAATATCAACCTGCCCACTCAGCCCATCAGCGATGACTCGACTCACAGTGTCCAGGTTCCAAATTGAAAAAAACACTTTCCCAAATAATTCACTTCTCTCTCAGCGTTCCCAAATTCACTTGTTTGTGCTAATATCCTGTCTGTCCCTGAGTGTCATTCTGGACACTCTGCCACCCCACATTCATATCAATGACCCATCCATCCACCCTCCTGTATCCTCCTACAGATTCTTCACTTTTGAATCATTTCTAATCACCTTTCCGAAATGACACAAAATACCATTCCCACACAGTGAACTCTCTTGCTCTAGCAACCTAAATTACAAAACTCCATTTTTCCTCTTTGTTGATATTTTTTTCTACTTTACTTATATGTGCATCATCTCTTTCTTTCAATATTCAGTTCTCACTAAATGGGATACTCCATATAGACATGACTAATGTAGATTTTCTAGATGTTTCCCTCAACAGTGTTCTCATATGGCTTGGCACACAAAAAGAGCTCGTATATTATATCTGTCTATCTATCTATCTACCTACCTACCTAACTACCTACCTACCTATCTAATTCAAATACTAGAAGTTCACTTCCTGAAATATTTTAAACCCATCCACTTAACTACATTTATGCAAAGATATCAAGTTTTTCTGGTATACTGCAATAAATTGGCAATTACAGCTTAAGATTTCCAAATCCTCTCTCCCTGTAATCAGCCTACGAGATTCTACTTACAGTGATCTGTTTAAAATGTAAAACTGATCAGTTCACCTTACCTTTTAAATCCTCAATTTCTGTCTTCAGCAGATATTTTTCCTGTTGTCCTATCATAATTATTAATACTACCCTTTTCATTCCTCAATATGTTCCAGTTTGGAGAGAAAACTATTTGGTCGTTCTATTTATAGAGCACCTACTACATGCAAAACTCTGGTGTAAAACCTGTGATCTACAAAAAAGCTAAACAGACTCACCGCCCCTGTTTGACCTAGTCTTAACGCGAGGAAAGACATAATAAACTGCAAAGAATTTATAACATGCCATGTGGAAATAACCACTGCGATGACCTGTAGGGCAGAGAGAGAGAGTTTGAGCTTGAGTACATTTCTAAGGTTAGCTGTGTTTGTGTGTGTGTGTGTGCGCGCGTGCATGTGCTGATGCATGCTGCCAGGATAGGATGAGTTGCTTTCTCCTGTGGGGTGGGGGAGCCTCCTTTGCTTTGCGAAAGTTCCTCTCTGTGCACCTACTATGGACTTTGTCATCCACGTGTATTAGTCACGGTTGTCTAGAGAAATAGAAATAGAATATATATAAACATAGAGATGTGGAGATGTATTACAGGAATTGGTTCAAGAGGTTATGGAGGCAGAGAAGTCCCACAATCTGCCATCTGCAAGCTGGAGAACCAGAAAAGCTGGTGGTATAACTCAGCTGAAGTCTGAAGGCCTGAGAACCAGCACCTCTAATGTCCAAGGGCAGGAAACTATGGGCGTCCCAGGTCAGGAGGATACAGTGGACTCACCCTTTCTTTTCCTTTGTGCTTAAACTAATTCTTGCTCATATAACAGTATTTTTGATGTTTCATATAGGAATCTAGCTTCCTTTCACATTACTCAACTTATTTACCAGTTGTAAACTTTATAAGTTATGTCCCACTCAAATAATAGATTTTCTCTTCTTCTCTAATATTATTTACCTCTTATTCTTTTGATTCTCATTTTTTCATGACTGCGCTCTCCAGTGCCACACCGAATCACAATAATGTTTGCCAGGAGCATTTTCCTCTTCTTAAGTGTAGCGTAAACATCAGATAAATTCCTTGTCAGGGCAGAGCAGGCATCTAAGAGAGAGAAAGTAAAAACGTGCAGGGGAATCACTTCTACCTAGAAATCAACAGCCTTGCTTCTCTTGGCTGTTTGGAGCTGGAGATGCTATGACAATGTGGCCAGCTGAGAATCAGAGGATCTCTCTCTAGTCCCAGGAATTAGTCCTGGTCAAATCTCTTAACATCTTTAGACCTCATTTTCTTCACCTGTAACATGAAGAGTTGGATGAGTCTTTTTGAGGTCTGAAATCCAGTCATTCCAAGATACCCTTCACCCAGATACACTTAACAAAGATCAGAGAGAATTTTTAGTTGTCTTCTTCTGCATCAACATTATTATCCATATCACCACTTAAAGACATATCAAATGTCTACTTTTGCATGACACTGATAAAACAGGTTCCATACCAAATTGCTGTTCATTGGGATAATAAACCTATAGTTAATTGTTTAGAGGTAAGTATAGAGATGGGCCCTGCTGGAACCAGCAATCAATGGGCCAAAAAGTCTTGCTTTATTTTACAGCAAGGCTGTGGATACATTCCCTAATACACCAGAATTCTTCTGTACTTCGAAAGTATGAAATAAATGGGAGCCTTGAATCCATGGTTACGAGTTAATGAGGACATGATTTTTAAAATTATACTAATGATGCCATTTGCCTAGTATGGGGCTGTTCTCTGGTGAGTCAAGAGCAGATGTATTCAAGGCCACTTTCATTCCTTTAATAAATATTTACTCAGTCCCTACCATTTGCTGCAAGATAGCAGTGATCTACCCTAAGAGCATTTATATTCTAGTAGGGTGACACAGACCATAAACAAAAAGAGAATCTTGAGGTGATCAATAAAGTTACATATACGTCAAGCATTTTTCATTCTGGACTATTTTTCACCCTTTCCCTTCTTTTACTCTTTCCCAGAACTCTAAGTATGGACTTGAAAACCCAGAAAGCATGGGTCCCATGTTTCTTCTCGCAACACCCCTGTTTCAAAGACATAGTGTTTATCATCTGAGAGTATGTCTCTTTAAGACTAAGTTCCTATGAATCAGCATTATTTCATCACTTTCTTGAGAGGACGGATGATATTATGAAGGGAAAACAAAATATCATGTGGGATTTATACTCGAAATGATGTTTCCACTCTAATTGTGTTATTTAATGTGGTGTGATTCGGGGCAAGTCAGTTACTCCTTCAGAGTCAGTGGTAATAATACCCTGAAAAGCATTCTCTAGAGATTAAATGAAACAAAGTATGAGAAACTGCTTTGTAAATTGCAAAGCAATCTATTTCAGCTTATTTTTTCTAATAATATTTTCATTTATCCGATCCTTTTTGACTCTACACAACCTGCCTAGACTGAGTTTTATCATTTATTCAACAATAATAATGGGTCAAAATGGTTGAATATTAGAAATTTCATATTGTTCAACTTAATTAAGAGGCCGTCACAATATTTAATTTGGTTATATTTACAGTTAAATTTTTCATGTTGCCTTACCATGTGCCAGGCACATTCTAGGCATCTGACACGTATTCACTCATTTAATCCTCACAACAATGCTATGGAGACAATACTATTAACCTCTATTGTATGGATGAGGAATATTAGAGGTTATATAATTGTCCAAGGTCACACAGCTGGTACCCAGGAAGTCTACCTCCAAAATCTCTTTTAGGGATCCATTAGAGGTCGTGGCGCTTACATTGTGAAAGGATCACCCTGGTTTCTGGTTGGTGAATGGACCAGAGGGGGCTAAGCAAGAAAGCACATGACTACTGAAATGATCCAGGCAAGCAATTCTGAATACAGGATTTCTTTCCTTTTTAAGGCTGAATAATATTCCATTGTATAGATGCCCCAGATTTTCTTAATCTTTTCACCCACAGATGCACAATTAGGTAGTTTCCATCTCTTGGCTATTCTGAATAATATTGCAGTGCATTTGTCAAACGTTTTCCTGGCACTTAATGAGTTTGAAAAATTTCTTCTTATACACATTAGTTACTGTAATGAACTACCTTTCTAAATGTCTAAAGTTTAAATATTTGTCATTCTACAGAACTACCTTGCCTAATCATGTTTTGTGTTGTTATCAGTTCATGAATGATCTAAGATTTTTGTACAAAAACTTGTTATAATGGCTTTTTTTGCATGTATTCAGGAACCTTGCATAATATGGGTATTCCCTGATTCTTGATTTTTAGTAGAGTTTTCTAGTAAGCCTTTAGGATAGGAAATATCTTCCTAGATGTGAGGCAGAGAGCAGAAAAATAATAAAGTGATTGTTATATTTAATTATATCAAAAGGAAACTGTCGTTTTGCTAAATTGTTTTTACACGCCCTTTGCTTATTTGTAAGAATGGCATATATCGTTTTATTAATGAAAAGAAAATTCAATAAACAATTTTAACATAAAACAATATCTATTGAGAACTTATATGAAAATTTTAGCAATATGCTGTCACCAATTTCCTCATCTGCAAAATGGAGATAGATAATACCATCTTCCTATGGGTTGCTGTGAAAATACTCAAGAGTAATGTGTGTAAAATGCTTATCACCATGTCGGTTGGAAAGTGATGCCCCATTCATTTTTCACCGGGATGATGAGAGCTTTTTTTTTGGCTTGAAGTCTGTAGTTTTCAAAATATGTTCTACTGTTGTAAAGTGAATCCTTGTGACAAATTATTTGTAGAGTTAGAGGATCCCTTTGGAATACAAATTCAGGCTCCCGTGTGTGTGCGTGTGTGTGTGTCTATACGCACATCTCTCAAATAATACTTCAAGCCTTATAATGAAAAGCTACCTTCCCCACTCTTGACTCTGGTTCCAAAAACAACTTTTTTAATTTTCTGGTTGAAAATCTGTATTTCTATATTAGCTACTCATACACTTTTTCATTTTTCATCTTTTGACTATTTATAGTTTCTTTCTTCTCTGAAAAAATCAGCATGAAGAGTTCTTACATACATTAAAAACATAATTCCCCTTGCCCAATATAACTATTTAATGAATTAGGATAAATCAAAATTCAATGTCTACTGTTTTATGACATAAGTGTTTACCATTTTATAGCATACGAATCTTATCCAGAGATGTGCTACATCAGATATTATGAACACATTTTCTTTCTCACTTTTTCCTTTGACCTTTTAAATGGTAAAATTCCCTTATTTCTTTGTTGTCTTCCTATGGATTCATCACTAGTTCATCTCCTTCCACCAGAAATTTAAATCTCTTTTCAGTAACTTCTGACGCATGAGACAATTCATGGGCTTCAGGTTTTGCTTGGGGACCTCACTCTTGGGCTTGAACATATACACAGGCCCACATATACACAGTATGTCTGGAAGGATAGAGGAGAAAAGGATGTTTATCTCTGTGCAAAAGGACTGGGAGACAGTGATAGAGTGAGAATATTTTACTGACTTTGCACCACTCTTTGAAGTTTTCCTATACGTGCATCTACGACGTAGTGGCCTCCCTCCCCCCAGATTTTTAAATTAAAATTAAAATAGCGTTATGTCCTTATCTACTGTCTTGGGACAGTAAGTTGTAGAGAAATGTGAATATATGACCCAATTTTTTAATGAAATTAAGAAGAGCAAACACGCACAAAAAATTTATAATTCTAAATATGGGCACATCATTCTATGAGGCTGTATAAACGTGAGGAAATGAATGAAGAAAAGCTGTTCAACATCCAGCTACCTGTACAGTATGGGGTCCACGGAAAGCCCTGCCTCCAGCCCCGCCCCTGGAGCTGATTTCCTCCCACTGTGAAGTCGGCCAGACTTATTCCAGCCCCACCCCCGCCTCTTCCCGCCCCTGGAACTGGTCTCCGCACAAGGCTCGGGCCTGGCTCCGCCCACAGCCTGGTCCCGCCCCTTGCCCCGCCCGCACCCTTGTCCCCGCCCACAGCCCCGCCCCTAGAACTGATTTCCACCCACAGCCCCGCCCCTAGACCTGCTCCCTGTCCCTGGTGCTGACCCAACCCGCGCACCGGTCTCGCATTAACTCTAGAACCTAGACACCTCCCCCGAGGCTGGGGTGCGCGGCCCCGCCCTGCCCCGCCCCCTGCCCCCCCCCCCCCCCCCCGCCGCCTCAACCCAGAGCCCCCAAAGGTTCGTCCTCCCCGAACCTGCGTCCTCCCCGAACGCCCGCCCGAGACCGGAAGCGGAAGCGCGGGCGGCGCCGTGGATGGAGCGGGAGGTCTGCGCGGTGTGTCCAGTCTTCTCGGCGCGGACGGCATTCCCGTGGACCTTCGGCCGAAGGGGCGACGCGCGGTAAGCGGCGGGCGGTCCCGTCTCCGGTCGCGGTCCAGGGAGGGGCCTGGGCCGCGGGCAGCCCCGTCCCGGCCCGGCGTCCCCCCGTCCCCCCGGAGCCCCGTTTCCCCGGGCTGTTCGCTCAGGGCGCCCGAGGCTGCTGTTCCTCCCGGCTCCGGGCGCCGCCGGCCCCTCCTCAGAGTCGCCGTCACCGTCACCGTGTGATTTTGTCCGCAGGTGGCTTATCCGCGTCTGGAGGCGGTGTTTCGGTTGTTACTAATGGGGGCGCTCCTGGCATCTAGAGGGGGAGGCAGGGATGCTGCTCAGCGTCCTCCAGGGGCCAGGACGGCCCGACAGAGAATCATCCGGCCCCAAATGTCAGTGGTGCCGAGGTTGGGAAACCTGCTCCACGGCCTGAAAATCTCCCGAGCCTTGAATGAAGTGTGGGAATTGTTTACAAGTCATCGAGCCACTTACAGGGTCCCTAAATGACAAGCTTGTTTAAAGGGCCCAGAGTCACCAAAAAGTCTCTGTCCAGCCAAGTGAGTTGAGTGACTCAAGTGCACACAGCACAAAGCTGCTTCCTCCCATCTTGGGGAGCAGGTGACTGCATAGGAATCGGGAAAATTCAGTCACAGCCAACAGTTACAGTTAAATCAGTAAATACAAAAAAGAAAAGTGAATGGGGTGAACTTTCCATCCAACACCCTATAAAAGGCCTCAAAAGCTTGTTTGCGCTTTTTTTTCCCCCCTCAGACACGAAAACATCCGTGGAGCTCAAGTTTGAGGTGAAACCAGGCTCAGGGTCCACCTGTCCTCGCTGATCCATGGATTTCTGTGTGACCAGGTGAGTACCCTGTGGACCTGGTACCAACAGGTTCCGGCAGCCTCCGCTGTGCAGAAGACCTGCCAGTGGGCTTTCCTGGGCTCAGGTTGTCACCACATGGACACTGAGAGTGAGGGTATCTTGAGAAAAATTATTGATGTTTGATGGATTATATTCAAGGGAAAGACGGTAAGCTGTGTGTGGTAAATATTTCAGTAAGTACAGTTATATGCAAATAAGAACACATAAAACAAGTGTAAATAACTGCAAATGTGTATTATAGTAGAAAATATAGATTTACTTGCATTGCATAATACTCAAAAGTCAGGATTTATATATAATGTAAATACAGAAATGTTTTGCGTGTGTATGTAGTATTAGAAGACATCCCATTAAATATTAGCAGGGATACTCAGCAACATTCCTTAGACCCATTCAACTTGACTTCTAAAGTCCTATAAATCCTCCACAAAAATTTGAAATATAGGAGCATTCAGGGAAAAAGATGATTGGAACTTCTTTGTATTAATAACAAATTTAACATTGAATTTGCCAGTAGCCAGATTTATTTTGAGCATTTTTTTCTTTATGCCATTTCAAATCATTGGGAGGAGTACTAAGCAACACTGTAGATTGCAGGGCAGGGCACTAGTCTCTAAAAAGACTGTCCTCACCACTTTGTCTTCTAAAGGGAATTAACTTTGTTTCTTGAAACTTTTCTGAAATAACGGTCTGGTGATTCACGTTGCAGAGAATCTTGTTAAGTAATTTTGTATTTAGTTGTTGGCCTCTACTAATTGTGTGTGTATGTGTGTGTGTGCCTTTTTCATTCTAGCTTTCCTGTGATGTTCTTGAGGGGAATGTGTGCTTGTCATGCAATAGATAGTCTTTGAGTGTATAATTTATGGTGACCCACCATCCTTGTTTACTCAGGACAGAGGGGTTTTCCAGGACACAGGACGTTTAGTGTTCAAACCAGGGCAGTCCTAGACAAACCGGGATGGTTCCTCATCTGATGAGCCAGGCCCTGGGCCACATACATGGGGACCTGGAGAACCAGAGAGACCTTGTCCCACCTCCGTGGAATTTATATTGTATTTGGGAATTTGGATTTTAGACAGTTAATGATGAGAGTGATGTGGGAGTTTGGCACAAGGGGACTCAACCTGAGGGGACAGGGAAGCCCTCTTGAGAAGGACTGATATTTAGCTTGAGAGCTAGAGATGGGACTGGATTTAGCTAGTTGGAGGGTTAGACTGGAGTGAGGGTGTGGGAGTGTGTTCAAGAGAGCGTTTCAGGCAGAGGGACCTGCATGAGGACACCCCTGAAGCAGAGAGCCTGGTGTGTCCATGAACTGAGAAGAGGGATGGCTGAGCTGAGTCAACACAGGGGGAGGGGTGTGAGCCACACCGGCGAGGGGGGACAGGCAGGACCAGATCAGGGGTGACTTGGGACTCTGTTCTAAGACCAGTGGGAAGACTCTGGAGAGATGCGAGTAGAAGGAGGATGTGATTAGCGTTTGGTCTAAGCACGTGGGTTCAGATGGACTTCATGGTTAAGAATGTAGACTTAAGAGGCGAGATGGGAGGTGCTGGGAATAAGATGAGGAATAAGGTGACTGTTCCCTAGGCCTGGGTGATGGCTGTGGAGCAGGAAAGAAGTAGAAAGAAAAGACCTTGGAGTGTAGAACCGAGAGAACGTAACGGTACTTTCTTGCTGCATGTGTCAGATGGCACAGGGCACTGACTGTTCTCCTCGCTGCTGTCCGTGCAGACCTGCAGGCGCCCCCTCACCCAGGTCTGTGTGTTCACCCTTCTTTGTCACTCACAGGCCCCCCTCCACATCCTAAAGGAAGTCAGGCCTTACTTGTGAGGGGGTTGTCTCACATGGGAGACACCGAGGAGAGCCTCTCCAGACATCAGAGCAGCCCCTTCAGCCTCTCCCTCAGCCTCTTCCCTTCCCCTCTCTCGCTTTCCACACCCAGAAGGACCCCTGCTCAGTATTCCATGTCCCCAGGTTCTCCCTCCCCCAGGCTTGAGAAGGGTGGGGCAGCCACTGGGGTGGACATCATCTGCACCTTCCACTCTGACCCCTGCTGGTCCCAGGCTGGACGGAGAGCGACTCTACAGGGAGCTGGGCCATGAGACCCAGGGCGTCGCCCACCTGGGCTCCCCTCACCCTGGACGGGGACAGCCTCTACGTCAGTGGTGAGGGGCTGTGCTACAGCCACACTCTCTCTCCCAGTCAGAGTTCTGTGTTGCCTCCATTGCTCTAAAGTGAGCTATGATCCATCTCTCTATGCTCCTGGTCTGGGATCAGTCTTCTCATCACTGTGTGATCACTGGGTCCAGCCACCTTCCATGTCGTTGCCTCCACCCTGAACACCCCTCCCCTCTATCCCTCTGCTTTCCCCACAAAGCTCCCTACATCCCCCCTCTCCCTTAATCCTTTATGTTCACCCCAACTCTTGCTCAGCTCCTCTCGCCTCCTCTCCACAGATTACACCTATGGAGCCGCAGCCCCGACTACCACCAGTAAGTATTCCTGGCCCTGATGTCCTGGGTCCCGTCCGCATTTGGGGTTGGGGAGCACTTGTTCTCCTTCATCCGCTGTCCTTGGTGAGGGAAGCACCTGGAAGGGCCCTAATTCATCCCTTCTCTCCCTCCCGGGTTCTGGTGGAGAGTCCCAGCCCAGGGTGAGAAAGCCTTAGACACAGACGTGTTCTCCACCACTTTCTGACCCCACGTGGTTTTCACTTTAATTCTCCTGAAGCCCCGCCCTTGGTCCTCCTTTTCCAGGTATCCCATCCGTCTGTCCAGTTTTCTGCCCGTCCATCTGTCTCTCCTCCAAGTTCAGTCTCTCTTGTTCACATATCTCACTCTCTTGGGCTGCTCTCATCCACAGGCTTGCTCATCCCTCTACTCACACAGTCACCCGTCCCCTCACTCTCATTTATGCTTCACCTGTGAATGGTGGTCCTGGGACAGCCACTGCTGGAGCCCGGGTGAGCCTGGGGGCTCCTCCCACTCTGTGCCTCCCTGAGACAGCCCTCGCCACAGCTCCCGAGCCGGCCACCACGTCCCTGCATACTTCATCATCACCTGTGCCACCAGAAGCCAGCACAGGTATCTGGGGGCCCCTTTTCCTTCCCAAGAGAAGCTCTCCAGCCCCACTCCTCCACCAGCCGGTTGTGATCCAGGAGCTGGGAAGCCAGGGTGTGAAATTCTGGTTTTAGGGCAATCATGCTGATCACAAAGATTATACCGACGGTTCAGTCTCAGGCCAGCCCTCAGAGAGCCCCGAGTCTTGTGAAATTAACACACCATTATAGTACAATGTGGGATGTTTCGGGGAGAGGCGCCTGGCATAATTTGGAGGGGAAGAGCTTGCTAGAGAAAGTTTCACCAGAATGGAGTCTTTGAGAATAAGTAGGAGGGACCCTGGCAACTAGAGGATGAAGGGTTTTCCTGGCAGAGAGGATTCCATGATCAAAGGCTCCGGCCAGAAACAACATGCCCTATGGGGAGAATTGAAATGAATTTGGGTTGCGTGAAGCATGGAGTTTAACCCGCAGTAGATGGATAAAATGAGACTGAAAGGTCAGCAGGAGCCAGATTGAGTAGAGCCTTGAGTGCCAGGTCAAGAAGGTTGAACTAACACTGAAGGCCATAGGGAGCCATGGGTGGTACTAGAGCAGTGGTGGCCCTAGTGAGGTATTCATTTCAGAAAGATTCTTCTAGTAGTCATGTAGAACATTCTTTAGACAGAGCATCCAGTGAGCCTGCTGGGGTGTTGGTCCGGGTAAAGGAAGTTAACACCTAAGCTGGGACAGGCATGGAGAGAGGGAGTGTATGTGAGGACCAGTGTGCAAGTGGAATTGGTGTTACTGGGAGGGAGGAGGAGCTGAGCAGATGTGCTGGTTCTGACCTGGGTGACCACACGGGTGGGTGGTGGTGCCCCTGGGAGAGAAGACGACAGATGATAATGAGTGCAGGACTCTGGTGTGGTCTCAGGCCAGCTCTCAGTGATGGCCATCGCTCTCCCTCTCGTCTTACAGCTTTGGGGCACAACCTGAAGTCCCTCACAGTCACCTTCCCCATCTCCACCCTCAAGTATTCATCAGACAGGAGCAACGGCTCAGCCACGTTCAACTCCACTGAGAGGGTCCTGCAGAGCCTGGGGAGACCCTGGTCCCAGCAGCTCCTGGTGGGTTAAATCCCACCCAGCCCCTCCCCCAATCCCTGTCCCTCCTGCTCATCCTCCTCCTCCTTCCTCCCCAGCTGGATCCTTGTTCAAGAAGAGCAGCCTGGGCCTCTTCTCCTTGAGTTGCAGACTGGTCTCCCTCAGGTGAGACCCTCCCCTGATTAGTTGCCCCTAATGACCACTTTTGCCACCACCCCTCTCTGTCTCGCCCCTGTCCTCCCATTTCCTCCTTCCTGTTCTGACCCCCACCCCAGAGGTTTCAGGACCTCTCTCTAGAGTCCCCACGTCCCTCTCTCCCCAGGCCTGAAAAGGATGGGGAAGCCAGCAGTGTGGACGCTGTCTGCACCTACCATCCTGACCCCGTGGGCCACCATGCCTGTGTGCTGGGAACGGAGAGTCTCCACCTGTCTGCTCTTCCTCTCGGTGGCTCCAGGCTCTGCAGCACAGAGTTTATCCATCCAGAGAGAGCACCAGCTACATTTCCACATCATCAGCTGGAACCTCAGCAACCCGGAGCCCACATCCTCGGAATACACCGCCCTGCTGAGGGACACCCAGGACCAGGTGGGTTCTCCCCTGTCCCGTCTCTCCTTGCCCTGAGGGCACCGTCATTCCTCCGTCTGACTTACATCTGTTACGTGATTGTTTCAACCCTTCACTTTCCCTGCGTGCCTGGGTTCTCTCAGTGTCCAGAGGTGATGTCCTAGCTGCCTTCCCCATTTCTCACATGGGTAAACTGAAGCTCAGAAAGGGGATTATTGTGCCTAAGGTCACACAGTGAGTTAGGGGCAGAGCCAGGAGTTGAAGTCAGGTCTCCCTTGCCCCAAGGTCTGTGATCTTTCACTGGCTCCAGTGGCCCCCTGCATCTCCAGGAGACCTCCATCTTCTCACCCACTCTCCCTTGTGTTTGTTCTAGGTCACCAAGCTTTAAATGAAATTACATGAGAAATTCAGTTCCTCACTCACACACACTAGCCACATTTTAAGTGCTTGATAACAACATGGGGCTAATAATGAGTGTATTTGGTAGTGCAGGCAAATGTTGACATTATTGCAGAAAGTTCTCTTGGACAGGACCCAGAAGCAGGGAATCTAGAATCAGGGTAGAATTCCAGACACCCTTGTTCATCCCTTGTGTCCTTCCAGGTCGGTCTCCCATGGTAACCACACTGCAGTGGACTCACTGTGTACCCAGCCGCCTTGGCACAGAGACTGGATAGAGTTGCCATCTATGAGGAATTCCTGCGGCTGACCAGAATAGTACCCAGCTGCAGAACTTGACCCTGGACGGGAAGAATGTCCTTGGGGATGGTAAGGCTCCCTGGTCATTGGGGAAGAAAGTGAGGCCTTTCTAGGGACTCTGGAGGCCTGGGGCTGAGAGAACACTGAACTTGCTCAGGCTGGCAGGAGGTGGCATAGTCCCCCAGTCTTTACCCACCATTGAGAGAGAGAAAAGGACACCAGTGTAGTATGGGAGGCCCTCACCTTCTCCTAGACAGCTCAGTGACCTCAAGCTAGTCACCTCCCCTCTACGGACTTTTGTTTCCTTATGTCTGCACTGAGAGCCACTGGGCCCGATGGTCAATGAGGGCCTCCAGCTGTGTGTGAAGCAGACTTACAGGTTTGGGGGTGGATGTGGTTTCTGATCCACAGGCTATAGTTTGCCAAGTCCTGCTCTAGATGAGCACCAATGCACTAGAACATTCTGCAGTGGTGGAATGTTCTATATCTGTGCTGTCCAGTGCATAGCTGCATGTGGCTGTTGAGTGCTCGAAAGATGGTATTGTGACTGGTCTTTATTGTTACTGATTTTTAATGTTACTGAGGTTAGAATTTTTATTTTATTTAACTAAAATTAATTTTAATTCAAAAAGAGACTTGCTGCTGCATATCAGACAGCACACCTCTAAGAGGTTGTCTGGGTAGAGGCACAAGTAGGGGGACCTGCACCCCTCCCCCCATGTCCACTCCCTCCTGGAGTTTATGTTGTAGCTGGCAATAACAAGAATAGAGAATTGAAACTTATCAATTATTTGATCTGAACAAACTCATATTTTTAGGGGGTAACCAGAGAAGACTTCCTGCAGGAAATTACATTGTAGGTTAATCCTAGAAAATGAATATTAAGCAAATAGATAAAGGAGAAGGGGATGATGTGTTTCTAGGCACGGAAGAACAATTTTGAGTGGGAATTTACGAATTTAGAGAGATCACATAGGCTTGCCAACTGTGATGACCCATTCTCCCCCCAGCCGTCATAAGACAGTCCAACCCAAATTCAGTCCTCTGTGTCCAGAGGTATTAATTTGGTTTAATTTATTACACTTTTGTTCTGTGATAATGGCCTTGGATTTTGTAGCAAAGTGTGCTCACTTTTTAGAGATGGAAAGTAAAATGGGGTGAAACATCATGATGTCTACTTGACTTTAATATTTCATTGAAAACATGGGATGAATCAAGGGCGGCAAGTGTTAATAATTTATACATTGATGAAATATTGTTTTAATTGGATGGAATATACATTGTTAAATCTAGATGATGGATGTTTATGAGACTGTTCCCTTTATTTTTCTGTGTCTAAAAGTTTTATTAAAAAGAGTGAAACACACTCACATGCATTCTCCATTTCATTCACTTCCAGAATATTCTCCCAACAGAGATGACACCTTGACTGAGAAGCATGGTAAAGCTGCATGAAACCCCAGCCCACGGTAGGGGGCGAGTATCTTGATGCTGTGCCTCATTGAAGAGAACCATGCGCACAGGGTCTTGGATGATGAGGAAAGTTGGCCAACCCTTGTCAAGGACGGTTGAGGCACAGTGGGGTCAGCAGGAGCCCTGGGGCGATGACAGGAGGTGGCTCACCCCACCACTTGTCTCCCCAGACCTCCCCTTCTGGGTCCTCATCCTCATCTGCTTGGCAGGCCTCCTGGTGCTCATCACAGGCCTGATCTGCTGTCTCCTGGTAAGCCATGACGTGTTGATTGTCTTCTTACCATTGGGTTGTAAGAGCTCTTTATATATTATAAGTACACGTCCTTTTCTAGGGATATGTTTTGCAGATGTTTTCTCCCAGTCTGTGCGTGGCTTGCCTTCTCCTTCACAACATGAGTCATAGGGGAAATATAAGTGACGGTCATCATGAGATTCTACCACACTTGAGAATGGCTAAAATTAAAAAGACTGACTATAGCAAGTGTTGTTGAAGATGTCAAGTCACTGAAACTCTCATCGAGTGCTGGTGAAAAATAGCTTGGATGCGTCTTTAATAATTACATACGTCTATCCAGCCATTCCTCTCCTAGGTATCCATCCAAGGGAAATAAACTCGTATGTCTATACACAGACTTGTACACACATGTTGATAACAACCTATTTATTCTAGACAAAAACGGAAAACAAGCAAAATGTCCATCTACTGGTTAACAGATACACAAAGTGTGGTATATCCCCACAGTGGAATACTATTCAACCATAAAAAAGAATGAATTATTTTTTTTCTTTTTTAATTATTTTATTGAAATTATAAAGGGTGTTAACATTGTGTAATTTCGGGTGTTCATTATTATTTGTGAATTTCTGTATAGACTGCATGCTCACCACCAGCAGTCTAACTATTATCCATCACCATGCATATGTGCCCCTTTAACTCTTTCACTCAATGCCCAGCCCCCATCCCCTCTGGTAACCACTAATCTGTTCTCTTTATCCCTGTATATGTTTATCTTCTGCGTATGAGTGAAATCATGCATATTTGATTTTGTCTGGCTTATTTCATTTAACATCCTACCCTCAAGGTCCATCCAGGTTGTTGCAAACACGATGATCTTGTCTTTTTTTTTGGCTGAGTAGTATTCCATTGTATATAATACATACCACCTCTTCTTTATCCATTCATCTGTAGCAGGGCGCTTGGATTGCTTCCATGTCTTGGCTATTGTGAATAACGCTGCAGTGAACACAGGGGTGCATAAATCTCTTTGAATTGTTGATTTCAATTTCTTTGGATAAATACCCAGTAGTGGGACAACTGGAAGGTATGCTATTTCTATTTTTAATTTTTTGGGAAATCTCCATAGTGTTGTCTCTAGTGGCTGCACCAGTTTGCATTCCCACCAGCAGTGTGTGAGGGTACCCTTTTCTCCTTATCCTCTCCAACATTTGGTACTTTTTGTCTTGGGAATTATAGTTATTGTGACAGGTGTAAGGTGATCTCTCATTGTAGTTTTGATTTGAATATCCCTAATAATTAGTGATGTTTTACATCTTTTCATGTGTCTGTTGGCCTTCTGTATATCTTCTTTGGAAAAATATTTGTTCATATCCTCTGCCCATTTTTAGATTGGATTATCTGTTTTTTTTTTGTTGTTGGGTTGTGTGAGTTGTTTATATATTTTGGAGATTAACCCCTTGTCAGATATATGATTTGCAAATATTTTCTCCCAGTTGGTGGGTTGTCTTTCCTTTTTTTTTTTGGTGAAGAAGATCAGCCCTGAGCTAACATCCATGGTAATCATCCTCTTTTTTTCTGAGGAAGACTGGCTCTGAGCTAACATCTATTGCCAATCCTCCTCCTTTTTTTTTTCCCCCAAAGTCCCAGTTGATAGTTGTATGTCATAGTTGCACATCCTTCTAGTTGCTGTATGTGGGACGTGGCCGCAGCATGGTCGGAAAAGTGGTGCGTTTGTGTGCGTCTGGGATCTGAACCTGGGCCGCCAGTAGCGGAGCGCGCACGCTTAACCACTAAGGCTCGGGGCCGGCCCTGTCTTTTCGTTTTGTTCATCGTTTCCTTTGCCTTGCAGAAGCCTTTTAGTCTCATGTAGTCCCATTTGTATATTTTTTCTTTTCTTTCCCTTGCCTGAGTAGACGTGGTATTGGAAAAGATGCTGCTAAGACCGATGTCAAAGACTGTACTGCGTATGTTTTCTTCTAGGAGTTTTATCGTTTCAAGTGTTAGATTCAAGTCTTTTATCCATTTCGAGTTAACTTTTGTGTATGGTGGAAGATAATGATCTACTTTCATTCTTTTGCATGTGGCTGTCCAGTTTTCCCAACAGCATTTATTGAAGAGACTTTCCTTTCTCCATTGTATGATCTTGGCTCCTTCGTCAGAGATTAACTGACCACAGATGTGTAGTTTTCTTTCTGGGCTTTCAGTTCTGCTCCATTGATCTATGAGTCTGCTTTTGTGCCAGTACCATGCCATTTTCATTACTATAGCTATGTAATATATTTTCAAGTTAGGATTGTGATGCCTCCAGCTTTGTTCTTTCTTTTCAGGATTGCTTTGGCTGTTCGAGGTCTTTTGTTATTCCATATATATTTTAGGATTCTGTGTTCTATTTCTGTGAAGAATGTCATTGGAATTCTGATTGGCATTGCATTGAATCTGTAGATTACTTTAGGTAATATGGACTTTTTAACTGTGTTTATTCTTCCAATCCGTGTGCATGGAATATCTTCCCATTACTTCAGGTCATCATTGATTTCTTTCAATAATGTCTTATAGTTTTCATTGTATAGGTCTTTAACCTCTTTGGTTAAATTTATCCCTAGAGACTTTTTTCTTTTTGCTGCAATTGTAAATGGGATTGTATTCTTGAGTTCTCTTTCTGTTAATTCATTATTAGAGTAGAAATGCAACTGATTGTGGTAAGTTGATTTTGTACGCTGCAACTTTGCTGTAGTAGTTGATTATTTCTAATAGTTTTCTGATGGATTCTTTATGGTTTTTTCTATTTACAATCATGTCATCTGCAAACAGCAAGAGTTTCATTTCTTCCTTTCCAATTTGGATTCCTTTTATTTCTTTTTCCAGCCTAATTGCTCTGGACAAAACCTCCAGTACTATGTTGAATGGGATATGTCCTCTTGGTGGAAAGTCCCCTTTATCATTATATACTGCCCCTCTTTGTCTCTCATAGTCTTTTTTATCTTGAAGTCTGCTTTGTCTGATCTAAGTATGGCAACACCTACTTTCTTTTATTTGCCATTTTCTTGGAGTATTGTCTCCCATCCATTCATTCTGAGCCTGTTTGTTTTTAGAGCTGATATGTGTTTCCTGGCGGCAGCATATCCTTGGGTCTTCTTTTCTAATCCACCCCACCACTCTGTGTCTGTTGATTGGAGAATTCAGTCGATTTACATTTAGAGTGATTATTGATACATGAGGGCTTAATCCCACCTAATCTATATTTCCATTGTTCCTCTTCCTTTGTGTTTCTGACTACCATTTCATTTTGGGGGTTTTCTAAGGCACTTTTCTCTTTTTTTATGATCTATGGCTCTGCTCTGATTTTTTGTTTGCTGGTTACTCTGAGGTTTGTATGAAGATCTCATAGATGAGACAGTCCATCTTCTGATAGCCTCTTATCTCCATTAGCCTAAGCCGGTTCCATCCCTTTCCTCTTTGCCTTCTGAGTTATTGTTGTCACAAGTTATTCATTTTTGTGTTGTGCGGTTGTGACTAAGTTGAAGTGTTTATAGTTACTTTTGATGCCTTCCTTCCCTTCTTCTTTTAAGTTATAATTAAGTATTTGCTAGCCTGTTGTGAAACAGAGCTGTAGCTTTCTGATTTTGTCTATTTATCTCTTTGATCAAAGCTTTGTAGACATTTTCCTTCTTTTTGTTTCAGGTATGAGGGCGTTTTTGATCATTGCTTGTATGGGAGATCTTGTGGCGATGAATTCCCTCAGCCTTTGTTTATCTGGGAAAACGTTTATTTCTCCATTGTATCATAAGGATCATTTCACTGGATAGAGTATTCTTGGCTGAAAGTTTTTTTCTTTCAGTATTTTAAATATATCATTCCATTCTTTCCTTGCCTGTAAAGTTTCTGCCAAGAAATATGCTGAAAGCCTGATAGGGATTCCTTTGTAGGTGATTTTCTTCTGTCTTGCTTCCCTTCAGATTTTTTCTTTGTCATTGTCTTTTGCCAATTTTACTATTATACGCCTTGGAGAAGGTCTTTAAGCATTGATGTAATTAGGCGTTCTGTTGGCTTCATGTATTTGTAAGTCCGGTTCTTGCCCAGGGTTAGGAAGTTCTCAGCTATTATTTCTTTGAACAAGCTCTCTGCTCCTTTCTTCCTCTTTTCTCCCTCTGGAATACGTATAATTCTTAGGTTGCTTTTATAATTGTGTCATATATTTCTCCAAGAATTCCTTCATTTTCTAAAAATCTGAGTCCTTTCTCCTCGTCCACTGGAAGCATTTCTATATTTCTATCCTCTAAATCACTTATTCTTTCAACCATGATATCAGCTCTATTTTGTAAGGATTCTAGATTCTTTTTTATCTCATTAATTATGTTCTTTATATCCAGAATTTCTGCTTGTTTTTTTTTAATAGTTTCAGTCTCTTTGGTGAAGTCTTCCTTTTCCTCATTAATTTTATTCCTGAGTTCAGCGAACTGTCTGAACATTCTTGTAACTTGGTGAGTTTCTTTATGACAGTTATTTTGAATTCTTTGTCATTTAGATTGTAAATTTCTGTGACTTCAAGGTTGGTTTCTGGAGATTTGTCATTTCCTTCTGCTCTGAATTGTTACTGTAGTTTCTTATGGTATTTGATGAACTTATCTTTTGCCTGCGTATTTGTGGTAGTATCAGGTCGCAGACTGGTGAGGGTGGGCCTCTTTACATAGTCTATGGAATTGAATGCTAATCTCTTCCACAAACAGCCGTGTGAACACATCCAGAAATAATGCTTAACTAGCTTTCTGGGCATCCCTTAGCTCTGTCAAGTTGACACCTGAAATTAACCAAAAAGGGTCAAGTTACAGAAGTGAGATGGGGGGATCTTTCATTGGGTCAGGAAGGAAAAGGACTGAGGTGGTTTTGGAAGGATCTGGAATTTTCTGGACTTTCTCGAAGAGCTTTGATAGAGCAGTCTTAGCAGTCATGGGGAAGGAAGCCTATTTCAGAGGGTCAAAGAGTGACTGAGAAACGGAAGGGCAGAGAGGGAGTGGAGGTGCACAGCTGTGCCTTGTGCCTCCTGACAACGGCCTCTGGATTTAACACAGTGATGGCTCCGTCCCAGAGCCCACAGCTTTGGTGTGGGGCTGACTCCTCCCGAGGACTAGGGTGTTCTAATTCCTCAGTGTGAGCTACTCTGCATATTCCAAATCCCCAATGTCCTAGGAATGGGGTGTCAGATGGCCCTCTCTGGTCCAGCAGGATCCAGGCACAGGACCCTTTATGGGACAGGAGGAGGAGCCGGGTGTACACGGGCTTCTTACCTGCCAGACCTGGAGTTCTGGGGAGTGGAGCTGAGCGAGGCCACAGTGCAGGAGCCGCTGACTGGGTTTGAGACCACCTGGGAGGAGAGCAGAGTAGGAATGGGCATGGGGGACGGTCACGACAAGACCTGCCCCCTCATTTGTATGCTGCATCTCTGTGCCTGGACACAATCTGCTCCTCAAGTCTCGTTACCAAGAGCTGATTTCTTCCCTCATCGTATCTTTTCTTCCTTCTTCTTATATTGTTAAATTATTTTAAGTTAAATTTCGCTGGGTTTTCTCTCCCATACATTTAAAATTATTCCTTACTGATTCTTAGGTGGAGACTATTATTTCAGTGAGTTACAATGAGAAATGAAGGAGTTCAGGGGTGATAACTGTGGACCTGAGAAATTTAAATGATGGCATGGGGCGTGGTCCATGATCTTCAGGACAGCCATATGATAAGCCACATGATAATCAGAATTTTTAAGACAAGGTACTGTTAGGTTTTATGGTTTGAGTGAGAACAAAGGGAGAGGCCTACAATTGACACACAGTTTACCAACAGCAGAGAACCCTCCCTCACCTCTTCCAGCTCCTGGTGGTTCCTGCTTCCCTGTCTTGCGGCAGCAGATCTCCAATCTCTGCCTACGTCTTTCACATGATCTTCTTCCCTCCATGTCTCTGTGTCCTCATCTCTTCTTACAAGGATGCCAGTCACTGAATTGAGGGCCCACCCTAAATACAGGATGAGTTCATCTTCATATCTTTAATCATATCTGCAAAACAAAAATCATATCTGCATTTAGACCAGTTTCCAAATAAGGTCACTTTCTGAGGTTCAGGGTGGACATAAATTTTTGGGAGACTTTATTCAACCTACTACAGCCTCTACCCTATAGTTGAGGTTGGGAGAAATGCATCTTGGAAGTGACTGTCTTATGCCTGGTGGGACCTAAGGGGTTGCCTCATCATCAGCCATACAAAGTATACAGACGGCGTTCATGGCTCAGGCAGATCTGAATGGTAACAATATTGGAGGAGCAGTTTTCCTCAAAAGTACTTGATTCAATGTAAGAAAGTTAAAAACCATAATATAATTTGATTTTTTAATTGTGATGTTAATTCTTAAATTCATATGGAAATTTTACAAAGTGAAAAAATTTTGAAAACCAACCAAACAAAATAAACATGAGGGAGAATAAGGAAAAGGGTGACATATCAAAACATTTCCCCAGCTACGTTAACACAAATGGCAGAATAATATGCTCACAGAATCAGTCTCTCCACTGAAGCAAAGATTCAGTGGACAAAACTGACAGAATCAACTGTCTCAGAACTCCGGAACATAACAAAAATTATAGCAACCAGAGGAGTGATTAATGAAGGAAAACGTGGCTGGATTGGTGTAAGAAAGCATTGTGGTGTTTTTCTTAACACCTACCCACTGCCATTCCCCAGTACAGCAGAGGTCGTGAGGCTGGGAGCCCACATTCCTTGCATGGCTACCTGGTGCCAGGGGACAAACATTGACCTTGTCCTTGAAACAGGGTGATTGTGTGACCGGGTGGTAGTGACCTGTCTGTTGTGTCCCTGAGGGACCAGTGCAGAAGCTGACATGGATTTCTCCCCCTCAGGCCTGAGGGACTTTCCTGGTGGTGTCATTGTCTGATGAAAGATTTAAAGCTCTATCCTACTGGTAGATGTCTGGGTAAGGGGTGATGAATGGGGTAAGCAGCAGACAGACCAAAAGATCTGGAAAGGAGGCATCTGAGGAGGAAGTTTTTTGGGGAATAAAAGCTTAGAAGGGCCACTGCATCTACATGGAAGGCAGAGTTCAATGTGCACGCCCAGGACTGGACGTATGCTCAGAAAAGACCTGAGAAGACCCAGGCTTGCATCTCTGGCAGATTTGTGGGCTCCATGTAAGTAGGTGGTGAAGTCTAAGGAAGAGTTGAAGGGGGACCAGCTGCAAACACTGGAGAGTTGGTTTTTGTTTGTTTGGTTTTTGGTTTTTTAAAATGTGTTCTTTTTGGATCCTTGCATTTAGAGGAATCTCTTTCAGGTCACTTGCAAACCATCAAGAGAAAAGGGATTTCAGCTATCACATACATCAAGGAATGTAGTCTTGGCAAAGATAATCTGAAAAGTCACTAAACAAAAGGATGATTTCAGCTCATAAAAAGCCACAACAGCAAAACCTGGGGAGGGGGGAGAATCTGATTGGCACAATCACCACATTATAATATGCAAAATGTCCAGTTTTCAACACAAAATTACAAACAATAGGAAGCTATAGGAACATATAGGCCGTTCATATGAAATAAAATGGAAATTGACAGAAACTGTCCCTGAGGAAGCCCAGATGTTGGACTTACAAGACAAGGGCTTTAAAACAACTGTCTCATATCTGCTCAAGGGGCTAACAGAAAGCAGGGACACAGAACCAAAGAAAATAAAGAGAACGATGTCTCAACACACAGAGAATATCAATAAAGAGATGGAAAGTGTAAAAAGAACCAGACAGAAATAACCGAGTATTACCCCTCACTTCCTTCTCCCCCTCTAGCCTTAAGCAACCACGAATCTACTTACTATCTGTACAGATGTGCCCTCATTTGACATTTCATGAAAATGGAATCATATAATAAGCAGTCTTCTTTGACGAGCTTCTTTCACATAGCAGAAGGTCTTCAAGGTCCATCCATGGTGTAGCACGTGTCCCTCACGTCTTTTATGGCTGAATAACATACAATGTATGGATTTACCATATTTTCTTTACCCATTCATCAGCTGATGGCCACTTGGGTTGCTCTGGTCCACCTTTTGCTGGTCCCACTCTCGCTTTCAATGGCCTGGGATCAATGTCTCCCATCACCCTTCTTATTCACTGCCATCCAGCCAGCTCAGACCTCTTTAGACACTAGCCCTTCTCAGTGTAGACACTAGCGGAGCCCTTAGCAAGTCCACCAGAAGTGGAAATTCCCAAGGTTTCTGGTACGTGTGGTCTCCAGTGGTTCCTCTTAAAAGAACTTACAGTACAGGGCCTCCTACTAGACATCTGCCATCCTTCTTGGTTCCTCAGCCTCTATGTTTGAAGGCTTCCCCCATTTTATGATCCTGGGGGGACATAACAACAGCTTCCCAATTTAAAAGCAGAAAATGCCAGATACTTCTATTTGCAGCCTCCCCACCGCAACCAGGGCACAGTTCTGAACCCACGTCGACTCTGAACTCGGAGGTTGGAGCAACGCTCTGATGATGATGGATTTCGACTACAGCTAATAGAAGCGGCCTCGGCAGGGCACCAGCCCGTCTGGGTCCTCCCAGAGGCTCCGTGTTAGTTTGATTGATAACTTAGATATTTAGACATATAGTAAGTGGGCCTTTTTCTCTGGGCCCCACAAATGTTACAAGCCCAGCAGGGGGATAGAGTTGAAGAGTACCAAATAGGCAGATATAACTTACTGTCAATATTCTAGTGTCTGTGGATTTAACAAATATACCATCTTGGAAGAGCCAGATACATAAGAATTATTCATAGTAATGATTGGTGGGATTATAAGTGTTGGGGGGAAATGGCAAGGGATAAGCTGGAGAGGGAAGCAAGGACCAGATCATAAAGAATCTTGGAAGCCATACTGTGGAATTTGGGCTATCCTGAGAGTCATATGGAGATACTGAAGGATTTTTAAGTATGAGGCTGACATAATCAGACTGGAATTTTAGAAAGATTAATCTAGCTTTAAAATGGATTTAGGATAAGGGACAAGACTTTGATAAGAAGAACAAGTCATGAGTCTATTTCAGTAATCTAGGTAAGAGATGAAGATGTTTTGGACCAGATAGAACAGTGGTGATGAGAATGGAGGGAAATATACAGATTGAAGATTTATGTAAGAGCAAGGTCTATGGGACCTAGTTAAAGAGTAATAGGAGTTAACGATGATTCTCAAGTTTTTGGCCTGGGCAGTTGGGTAAACAGTGACGACATTCAATGGGAGAGGGCACTGAGGTGGACATGTGGGCGCCATATGTCGAGAAAGATAATGGATTCAACGTGCACGTGCTGTGCTTGGGAGCCTGCAGGCACGTAGTAAGCTTTTGGCACAACCTTGGCACCTAGAAATTGTATGATATAAAAAAATGAATAAATGAAGGCGTCAAACTTCTTAATCATACTTCAACTATTTTCACCCTGAGGATAGAAAAGATAAGCAGCCCTTCCTCTAAGGTCTAGGGAAGCCTGAAGCAATTGCTGCTCTCATCAGTTTATGCACTTCTATGTAGATTTGTCTGGAAATGAAGCAATGCTAGTATTAGTGAAATTTTATTTGGTTCTAGACTTGCTTGTTGAATTACGGAGGTCATAATAAACAATCCCCAAATGAGAGACTTAGTACGGTAAAAATTTACTCACTTTTTTAACATTTCTAAGTTGGTCTGGTGGCTTCCCTTGACAGATTTTCTACTAGCTCAGAGATTCAGGCTCCTGCAATCTTATAAATCTGCCATCTTAGAGATGTGACTTCTGAGCATGTCACATTAGACAATAGGACTGAAGAATTGCTGGAGATATCTTAAGGGCTAGGCCTAGAAGTGGCTTACATCACCTCAGCCCATATTGCACGAGACCATGAGACAGAGTCATATGGTCTCAACCCAATGCAAAGGGGCTGTTAAATCCAGACCCTACGTGTGACCAGGAATAGGAACTAGGATTGATGTCCATCTAGCTGGTCTCTACAATTGAAAATCAGAGAACTAGTTTTCAGGTAAGTGCTCAGATAACAAATACACAATACTAATAGTCAAAATTTGTGCTCCCATCGCAGACTTATTGTTCAAAGAATGAATCATTTATTTTGTAACTTCAAAATAAGATCATACTATTCTCTTCTACTTATTTAAGACACTTTGTTATTTGGATGCCAAAGGTTTTCTTAATTCTTTTAGAGGAGTTCAAATCCATATGCTGAAGATATTACGTAGTGTTTCCTTTCTCCCACAATCAGCTTTATGAGAATTTGCCATTATAACTATAGAGGAGAATTTGGCAAACTGAAACAGAAACCTCCAAGAGATGTACAACACAGATACTTCAAGTTACAAAATCTCTAATGTCATTATTGAAAAAATAAACAGTCTTTTTAGAGATAGTCTAATTAACATCTAGCATAATAAATAAGAATCCCTTATGTTTGTATAATATCTTACGTACATGTGTTGTCTTACTTGATTATCATGATCACCCTAGTATATTCTCTCTATTTGTCATAAAAGCACCCAGATTTTCTATGGGGAGCTACTACTCCTCACCTACTCTCAAACTCCTACTGTTTGGGTGGAGCTAACTTTACTTTTAATTTATGGGGTAAACATATGGCCTAGATCAAGACAATCAAACTTCACATCCGCCTGACTACAAGGAGTGATTCACAGATAAACACAACATCCAGTTCATGCTAATCAGAGTTATTGCCAATCAATGATTAGACTACTATTATAACAGTTGAGAAACAGACCTTCCAGTTCTGAAGCTAGTTGGATATAAGCTGGCATTGTTGGAGGCCATCTTGCCCCATAGGGAGAGCCTGCCTGAGAGTTGGGCCTCACAGAAGAAAGCGGAGTCAAGGTATTGAGAGTGACTATCTTGGTCCATTCGGGCCGATATAACAAGATACCATGGACTGGGTGGCTCAGAAGCAACAGAAATTTATTTCTCTCAGTTTTGCAGGCTGGGAAGTCCAAGATCAAGGCACCTGGCTGATTCAGTGTCTGGTGAGAGCCCACTTCCTGGTTCATAGATGTTATTTTCTTGCTGTGTCCTCACATGGCAGAAGGGACAAGGGTGCTCCCTGGGGCCTCTGTTATAAGGGCACTAATCCCACTCATGAGGGCTCCACCTTCATGACCTAATCACCTCCCAAAGGCCCCACCTCCAAATACCATCACACTGGGGGTTAGGTTTCAACATGTGAATTTTAGGGGACGCAAAACTTCAGTCTATAGCAGTGACTGAGTCCTAATGTTGTTTGAACCAGAATCCAGCTGCACTGATACAAGGCTGCTCCTGGAGAGTCAACGCCTTCTTTTTCTTTCCTTTTGCCATTTTGAACTGGGTATCTTTTATTTGCAACTGAAAGAGTCCTGTGCTATTTTCCCTATATTTTAGGAAAATAAACTGAGATCTAGAGAGCTTACACAACTTGCTTGCTATAGCTTGGTCCCCACTTGGTAGGACAAAACAGAATGGAAAATTGACTTAAAACTGACTCTAATTATATTTTATTTAATTAAGATTCTTTTCAAGTTTTAAAGCACTTTTTCTTTTCTATCAAGACTCAAGAAAAGTTCTGTCAGGATAGAATCATTATTGCACTGTATCTAGAGAGTTCAGCCTTTCCAATATTTATCGGCACTTGTTGTGTAGCATTTTATTGTTACAAATGTGAACGCTGAGTCATTCTCAAGAAATGAAGAGTAAATTTAAGCACTTGATGAGCCATATGATGGATGTGTCTGCTTCCGTTCTGTTCTGTACTTGCAATGAAATTTTTTCTACAGTTGAGCCCCAGGTCTGATCTGAAATCAACGGAGAAGATTTGAAATACTCAAATGTGTGCCTGTCATGAAATCTAGTGGTTTTAGAAAAAAGCATGTATGTACCGTATACTTCGAAATAACTAAATAACAGTATTCTTAATGGGAAAAAAATCCCATTTTTTCCTGGAACTGTGAATGGAAAACTCCACTGCATACCATTCCAATTCAAGGATCTGTAATCTTAGACCATTGAAGAGTTCCTCTTTCCAAGGAATGTTTCTCTGAGTGGTTTCTAAACCTCCTGACTTTTTGCAAAAATTTAGCCTACCCTGGGAAGCTTAAGAGAAATAACAGTGTAGCAATAGCAGAGGTCTTCTTAAGTTTGCATGTCTGACATGTAGTTCTTCCATTTTTATCTATCATATTTAGCCACACTCTTTACTTCATTTGATTTTATTTCATCTTCGGAACAAAACAGAACTATAAGATAGTGATAAGGATTTCCTCTTTTACAACAAATGTGAAGACAAAATTTGCTAGGTCTCAGCCGTAAGAACCATAAAACTCCCGTATGGACAGCCAAGTTGTTAGGAATCCCATGTTCTACTCTACTCTTTTAAAAGTCAATAGTTATGATTTTAATCAAACTCTGTGGCATTCCATATGGTGTTCACCTTAATAAGGTTATCTACTAGGTGCCTGCCTCCTCCTTATGCCCTCTGAACAACAACTCATGTGAATAAATAGCTCAAAGAGAGTCACAATCGGTGTAGAGAAGAAAGTTGTTCTCCCGTCTATGCAGTGTTCAGAATGATCCTGAAGCATAACAGAAGGATGTGCTGAGACTGGTGACCAGAATTTTGGCTCAGAGGTTAGCACTGTACTTGGGGTTAAGCAACCTAATCACTTAACCTCTCTGAACCTCAGTTTCTTTAGCTGCAAAATAGAAATACTAATGCTGTCGTCAGGGGATATGTGAAGATTGAAAAGTTAAATGTTCTTTTAAACTTTACTGTTACGTCCAAAAAAGAAAAACCACTGTAAATCTCTATGTGAATATAAGATATTGAAGATCATTGAGCATCAGTTTTTTGTCTCCTCCCCTGACATAAAAATTATGGCAAATATATTTAAAATCCAAGAACTAACACAACTACAGTCACACACACAAAATAACCTGTGACAAATTAAAGTCAAGTTACTAACAAGTAGCAGGAGTTGTACAATTAAATTGTATTAGCTATTATAATTATACATATGTATATAGACATAAAAAGAGTTTCTGTTTAAGTTTAGCCAAAAGGAGAAATCAGAGTTGAGAAAAATGCCTCTCCAGTAGACGAAGATGTGAGAAATGATTTCTATGGCAGTAGTCTGATGATTCACCTCTCAACTACCATGGTTTTTTAATTAATTTGAGATATTTTAGTTAGATTCTTCCTCTTTTTCACTTCAGCCCAGCATCTCTGTGTGTGATCCTCCCTTCCCCTACCCTCAGCATCCCCTACCCCAGTCCTGGCAGCTGCCAGCTCAATTGCCACTGGGAAAAACATTTCACCAGCTAACCACAAGCAGAATCAAGTGGCAAGAGGACATAAATGAAATTTGTCTTGTTATCCACCATTTCACCTCAATTTCTTGGTTCTTATCCTCTTTCTCCTAACCCTCTCCTTATCCTTACCCAGACGCCCCCTCCCTGCTCCCTAGAAGTCTGGTGTCTTCAGGCTGGCAGCTCAGCTGACTGCTCCTCCTTGCCTCCTCTGAAGGCTTCCCAGTTCCAAAAGGATCACTACCTTTTTTTTTTTTTTCCCAGCTTCCTTTTCCATCAAACTCACATTCTCTCAAACCTGCTGATCTGAGAGAGGTGTCAACAGAAAAACCAACTCATCAAGCCTAAAGAGTGAGTAAGTGCTTTTACCTGTCTGGGATTTTGCATCTTAAGCATGTTACCCCATATTCATCTACAATTAGTGAAACCTCATGGAATTTAAAGGGGATTGAGGTTACAGGGTGGGGAGATCTGGGGGCAACAGACTTCTCCCCATTCCTTTAACTTTCAACTCATGTGTGAAGCTTCCTCCCCCTTTGGTTAGGGCCTGTCTCTAGAGACTGCATTTATTTCCTGAGAAGAGTAACTGCTCAGGGATTAGCAGTCCCTTCTGGCTGCCCCCTCGAGCTTGACACCAAGAATGCAGCTTTTTCGTTCATGGAGCGTGAAAGCAGCTTGCAGGGTCCTGCTGATTGGCATAAACCCATGAGGAAATAAAGTTTTTCATTCACGTGTGCGTGCGCAGGCGCACACACACACACACACACACACACACGAAGCAGCACTTCTTCCTCATTCGTGGGCAAACACAATTTCAATTGCATCGGGCATCTCTTTCTCTTTCTGGTCTTAGAACACAGAAAAATTACAGGTGTGATTGGGGCCTGATTAAATCCTGAATTGTCAGCTGACGAGTGTAGACGCTACAAGCTTCAAGTTCCTTGGCCTTTTGATTAACTTACTCTCTGGAGGTCTCAGAGAGTTTTGGGAAAAAATGAGTACTTTATGTAAATTTTATTATTTTTGCTGAATATATGAAATTGTGGTGATTCTTTTTAAGGCAGTGTTCATAAATTGTTGCAATGTATTATTTTTGTTAATTGCTTTGTATAAACTTACATATCATTTATTGGTAGAAATAAATTGCATCTATTGTTTATTTGACAGTTTTTTGTTTGCACCCCTTACACCCAAGAAACTAGGAAGATCGAAGTGTTCTAGGAACATAGAAGCACATAGTCCCCCAATCTGAGCACAGAGCCATGAAGGGAGCAAGAAAGGAACATTGTGTTCTCAAGAGCTAAATATAAGGAGGAAGTCACTAAACTGATGATGTGGGGAAAAAAATGATTTATCAGGCTGGTCTTGAAAGAATAGTCTCAAACTTTCTGCGACATGGATCATCCTTCTTTTGCCTCCACCATACTACTAAAACAATTTATAGACCAATTAACTTCTAATGGTCATATTTTAAGGCCTCCTTTTAGTCCTGATATTACACAGTGGACACATTGTCTTACTGACCCTTAAATGTTGGGGCTCCCAGAGTTCCATCCTGTCTTCTATTCTCACTCTTCTTCAAAGATCTCAAAGTGGAAGCCTACAGACTGGATACAGTCTACAGAGGTCTACTATTTGGGCTTGACAGTATTTCGGGCAAATTTAAGAAACAGTATTTAAAACCCAAACTTTCAGTTATCTATTTGGATTTTCCAATTTCTTTTGAAAAATGGAAAGATCTGACAAGACTAGACCAACATTTATGCACAGCAATAATCAGTTGGAACTAAATAGAGGTTGCTCTGTAGAGATTGGATGTTTGCTCTCCTGTTGCTATAGTCCTCACCACTGCCTATTGCCTTAAATCCCTGGCCCACCTCCTTAACTCATTTACATGAGTGAGCATTTGCAGTGACTCCTCACATACTCACCCTGTGTATTCTCATCCTTACTTGTGGTTTGAACTACCTCACTCTAAAGTTCTAACCCAGAACACATTCTTAAACACTGTACAATGTCTCAGTTCCCCTTAGATGTATTGTAGGTTCCTCACTCTCAACATATGCAAAACAAGACACATTATTTTTTCTCATTAGCCACCAAATTTGCCTCTCTTGTAGTCCCTAGACAGTTAATAGTGTCACCATCCGTGATGGTCAATTTTATATGTCAACTTGCTTAGGCTATATTATCCAGTTATTCAAATAAACACTGATCTAGGTTTTGCTGAGAAGATACTTTGTAGATGTGGTTAACATCTACCATCAGTTGACCTTAAGTAAAGGAGATTATCTTTGATAATCTGAGTGGGCCTCATTCAATCAGTTGCAAAGCCTTCAGAGCAAAGCTGAGACTTCCCTAAAGAAGAGAATTCAGCCTCAAGATAGCAGCATCAGCCTCTGCCCAGGAGTTTCTTACCTGTTAGCCTGCCCTCCACACTTCAGACTTGGTGGTACCCACAATCCTACTGGTTCGGTTTCTCTAGAGAACCCTGACTGATAGGCATCCATGCTAAGAATCTAAGAGACTTCCTCAACGCTTTGTCCTCCTTGTGGCTTTCATCTAGTAATACCCCTTTAAAATATTCTTCAAAATAATAATCAGATCTCATCTTGTAATTCTATAATTCAGATCTGGTCCCTCTTGCTTAGAGATCAAAGTCCAAACTCCTAAGTAGGGTGCACACGGCTGTCCATTTGCTGGTCTCCGACTACTTCTCCAGACTCATTTCTTGCTGTACTACCCACTTCCCTTGTACCTACCATCTAAATGGAAATGCTTCCATAATTTTGAAGACATCCTCATATTTTATTCCTCTACACCTAAGCTGATCCTACATCCTCAAATATCCTGTCTTATAGGGCACTTGGCAAAAATCTACTCAACTTTCAAGACTTAGTTGAAACGTGCACTTCTATGAAACATCCCCCTCCTCTCCTTTCCTAGTAGAATTGATCAACTCTTCCTTTGTACCCCAGCCTCCTCTTGCATACTACACCCAAGTACAGCCATAATATGGTAATTTATTTCATTTGTTCATTCATATGTCTGTCTTGGTCTGTTAAACTGTGAGGCCTAACTCGTTACCTAATTTAGTAGACCCTGGTGGCAACAATTGCTAATGACTCCCTCAGTATCCATTCTCCTTTCTTCCACAATAATAGAACTTCTAGCCAGGCACATGGCACCCAGAACAAAGGCTACAGTTTCAGTCTCCCTTACAAATCGGTGTGGCCATGCGACTGAGTTCTAACCAATGGACTCTAAGTGAAAGTGTCCTGTGCCGGCATCCAAGAACCTTTCATCAGAGGCAGCTGTCACCAGCTCTTTGCCCCTCTTTCCTTCCTTCTTCCAACCTACTCCTCGGAACATGGATGTGAGGACTGAAGTTCCATCTTGGTTCTTGAGGAAAAGGTTTCTCTTGGCACTGTCAAGTGGGAAGCTGCAAGGAGCCTGGGTCCCTGAGGACTTTGTAGAGCAATTGCTATGCCAGCCCTAGATTGCTCGCCTCTGCACTTTTACTCGTGAAAGAAATGAATTTTCACCATATTTAAGCTACTGTTTCAGAGAAAGCAGTTCTATTACTCACAATCAAATATAATCCTGAGTAATATATGAACAGTTACGGTAGTGTCTTCAGTTAACACTCTTAAATTTAAGCTTATAAATCAGCTATGATGCGTAAAGATTTGTTACAAGGTCCAAGTCAGAGAGGGGCTGATAATCTCAGAAGTGAGCTGGCTGTGTTTGAGTTTTAAAGCTCGGGTCCAGTGTTTGCATATGGTCTTCCTGTTGTCTGTACAGGTACCTTCTGCATTTCAACCTACGGACTTTGCCTTAGTTTCAGCTCCGGTCCCTAGGGAACCCAAACTTTGACATATTTTGCTCCATTTGGCCAGTATCTGACTGCCCAGGCCCGCTCCATCTCCTAGAGCCAGGAGAGAGTTAGGAAATCAGACAAGGGGGAGGAATGACTAGATTAGAGCCAAGATTGAGGTGAGCTAGGAGGCTGTGAGCTGAGCAGAGAAAGTACCAGCAGCATAGCAAAGAATTTGAGCCCATAGCTGGTGCACTGGGAAAGCGAGACCAGAAGAGAAATATGCCAGACTCTTGCTAGGGTGATCTCTTACTCTTTCAAAGACCACGTTCATGCCCAAATGAATTATGACACATTATGACCCTTTTCCAACATGGGTGTAGGAAATAGACACTCTTAGATACACTTGTGGGGGTATAAATTGGAAAAAATTTTAGGAGGGCAACTTGACAAGTCCCTTAAATATTTTAAATGTGCATTCACTAAGAAGCCAAAGATTTATTAAAAGGGGAGAAGGGGCTCAAAAGAAACACTGGAAACATGTGTCTTTATTATTTAGTATTATTCAAGATGCCCCACTTATGCAATAAGACAAATAGACCCACACCCACATATCTACTCTCTTCCCAACAGTAACAAGAACTAAATTTAACAGGAAATACTTAAAACCCATGTGACAAAAACTGTACAATTTCACTGGAATTTATATGAGGGCTAAAACATTCTCTCTTTGATGGTGCTGTTATTCTCATATATAGAAAACTAAGAGAAATAACTGATAGTTTAACATTAGAGTTCAATAAGACAGCTACAAATAAGGGAAATACATAGAATTATTGTATACATCAGCAATACTAATTAGAGAATGTAATGAGGGGGAAGACAGCAATTCAAATCAGTGAATAACAAATGGATTAATCAATAAATAGTATTGGGAAAATTTGATAGCCAAAATAGGAAAAAAATATATATACTCTTTCCTCACACAATACACACATATTTAAAGACAGTTGGTTTAAATATGCAAATAAAGAATATAAAGAATAAAATATGGTAGCACTAAAACAAAATATAGGAGACTATTTCTTGGTGTAAAAAAGGCCTATTATGACCCTCAGTAAAAAGTCCAAAAAGTAAAAAGGAAAATATTGACAGTTGATTACAAAACACTAGAAACTTGAAGACCATAGGAAACTTGGCCAGCAGTGACAGCCTCCAAGAAAATACTTGTGACACATTTGAAGGGTTGAGTATCTTTGTTATTAAGAGTGCCCACACATCAATAAGAAAAAGTCAAACTCATTGGGAAATGGACTTGGGAAACGGGCAAAGAAAATGAAAAGACAATTCACAGAACAGACTTGTAAGTGAATAACAAACATGGGAAAAGTTGAGTAACATCACTAAATAAGGTACACAGAAATTAAAGCAAAATGAAATATAATCTAATACCTAGCAGGCTCACAAAGGTTAAAAAAATTTCTAATCAATATGAAAAACAATAAACATCTCAACAGAAAAATAAGCAAAGAAACAAAATTAATTTTGTATAAAATTCATCTAACAGAGAAGAAAAAGATGAACAAACATAATGAAGCAGAATAATTACAGCAATTACTGTGTGTTTGCTCTCCCTTACCCACACGCCAGCCTTTCTGTTTTCTTATCCCATGGATTTTTCCAGATTTGGCAGGCAAGATCTGCCTGGATTTTCCCTTCATTTGTATACAAACTGAACTTAGTGATGAGATGATGCCTGGCTTCACAGAGAGGTGGGGCAAAGGTGGAGAGTCAAACAGAAACAGAGACAGACAGCAGAAGAGAGAGACAGTGTGATGTACAGAGAAGAGGGAGAAGGCTGAGGTTTGAAGGGTCGTGGAAGCAGCAGGACTTGAGCCCTCCTGAGGGCTGCACCTGAGGAGTCTGGACACCAGCTCTAGGTTCACAGCTTTTCAAAGATGGCCACGCATGGCATATAAACAGCAGAATCATCAGACGTCAAGGGACCATGAGGCCTTGGAGAGGAAGCATCTCTGCGGCAGCCTTGTGGGCAGAAGGCTAGAGGGAGCTCTCTGCTGCACTGGAATAGTTTTTTTGTTTGTTTGTTTTGGTTTTATTGAGGTCATCTTGGCTTATAACCTTGTGTACATTTCAGGTGTACATTACTATATTTCGGTTTCTGTGTAGACTGCGTCATGTTCACCACTAATAGCCTAGTTTCTATCCATCGCCATACACATGTGCCCCTTTACCCCTTTCTCCCTCCCCCTAACCCCTTCCCCTCTGGTAACCACTAATCTGTTCTCCTTATCCATGTATTTGTTTATCTTCCACATATGAGTGAAATCATATGGTGTTTGTCTTTCTCTGTCTGACTTATTTTGCTTAGCATAATACCCTCAAGGTCTATCCATGTTGTAGCAAATGGCATGATATTGACTTTTTTTATGGCTGAGTAGTATTCCATTGTATGTATATACCACATCTTTATCCATTCATTTGTTGCGCACTTGGGCTGCTTCCATGTCTTGGCTATTGTGAATAATACTGCGATGAACATAGGGGTGCATAGATCTCTTTGAGCCGTTGATTTCATGTTCTTTGGACAAATACCCAGTAGTGGGATAGCTGGATCATGTGGTATTTCTATTTTTAATTTCTTGAGAAATCTCCTTACTGTTTTCCATAGGGGCTGCACCAGTTTGCATTCCCACCAGCAGTGTATGAGGGTTCCCTTTTCTCCACATGCTCTCCAACATTTGTTATTTCTTGTCTTGTTAATTATAGCCCTTCTGATGAGTGTGAGATGTTATCTTACTGTAGTTTTGATTTCCATTTCCCTAATAATGATGTTGAACATCTTTTCATGTGCCTGTTGGCCATCTGTATATCTTCTTTGGAAAAATGTCTGTTTGTATCCTCTGCCCATTTTTTTGATCAGGTTATTCATTTTTTTGTGTGTGTGTGAGGAGATCAGCCCTGTGCTAACATCTGCCAATCCTCCTCTTTTTTTTGCTGAGGAAGACTGGCCCTGGGCTAACATCTGTGCCCATCTTCCTCCACTTTATATGGGACGCCGCCACAGCATGGCTTGCCAAGCAGTGCGTCGGTGTGCGCCCAGGATCTGAACCGGGGAATCCCGGGCCGTCGCAGCGGAGGGCGCGCACTTAACCACTTGCGCCACCGGGCCAGCCTCAGGTTATTCATTTTTTTGTTGTTGAGTTGTATGTGTTCTTTACATATTTTGGAAATTAACCCCTTGTCAGATATATGATTTGCAAATACTTTCTCCTAGTTGGTGGGTTGTCTTTTCATTTTGTTAATAGTTTCCTTTGCCTTGCAGAAGATTGAAAGTAGACCATTATCTTACACCATCCACAAAAATTAACTCAAAATAGATTAAAGACTTGAATGTAAGACCTGAAACCATAAAACTCCTAGAAGAAAATATAGGCAGTACACTCTTTGACATCAGTCTTAGTGGTATCTTTTCGAATACCATGTCTACTCAGGCAAGGGAAACAAAAGAAAAAATAAACAAATGGGACTACATCAGATTAAAAAGCTTCTACTATGCACTGAAATAGTTTTAAGAACCACCAGGGACTTTGCATTACCTCGTGGCTTGGCATGGGGGACGAGTTTTGAGGAGATCCCCAGTTAGGGCTGTAATTTAATCTCCTCTCCTACATCAACAGAATAGGCCACTGAATCTAATTTAAGTTTATTTTAAGTAAATAAGGAAATATAACATTTCTTATACACTCGGGTTCACAGTTGCTTAGCTGCAACATTGTTAACCAGTGTGGGGAGAAAGAGGCACCACCAGAAAATAAGCATAACTACGCAGGAGGACTGTTTGGCGATATGTGTCAAAATGTAAAATGAGCATACTTTTTCACTAACAATTTTAATCCTAGGACTTGATGCTAAAGAACACTCTTTACTGAGCAAAGTAAATAGATCCACTGCAAAATTGCTTATAATGGCAAGAAGATTGTGGAAAATTCTGCATGTGGATCAGTAGATTCCTGTTTAAATAAACTATGAAATAAATCATGATACGTACATACAATGGAACATTCTGAAGCATTAAAAGTGATTACATGCTCAAAATTATTCATCATTAAGGAAATGCAAATCAAAACCCCAATGAGATGCCACTTCACGCACACTAGGCTGACTATAATAATTAAAAAAAAATAAAAAGTGTTAGTGAGGATGTGGAGAAATTGGAATCCTCATACATTGCTAGTGGGAAGGTAAAATGGTGCAGCCACTGTGGAAACCGTTTGGCAGTTCCTCAAAAACTCAAACACAGAATAACCATATGAGCCAGCAGTTTCACTCTTAGTTATATATCCAAACGAATTGAAAACACATGTTTATACAAAAACTTGTACATGTATGTTTACAGCAACATTATTCATAATAACCAAAAAGTGGAAACAGTATGAATATCCACCTATTGATGAATGGATAAAACGAATGTGGTGTATACGTACAATGGACAATTAGCCACAAAAAAGAACAAAGTCCTTTGATGGTTAAAGTTTATGTGTCAACTTGACTGGGCTAAGGGATGCCCAGATAGCTGGTAAAACATTATTTCTGGATGTCTGTGGCAGTGTTTCTGGAAAAGGTTAGCATTTGAATCAGTAGACTGAGTATAGATCCACCTCGCCACTGTGGATGGGCATCATCCAGTCGAATCCAATCCAACGCGTTGAGGGCTGAAGTAGAACAAAAAGGCAGAGGAAGGGTTAATTTGTTCCCTCTCTTCTCAAGCTGGGACATCCATCTCTCCTGCCCTCTAATATCAGAGCTCTTGGTTCTCAGGCCTCCTCACTCCAGGATTTACACCAACAGACCTAAGTTCTCAGGCTTTTGGTCTCGGACTGGGAGTTTCACCATCGGCAATTCTGGTTCTCAAGCCTGCACGCTCAGATTGAATTATACCACCATCTTTCCTGGTTCTCCACCTTGCGGATCACAGACTGTGGGACTTTTTGGCCTCCATAATTGCATGAGCCAATTCTAATAAATCTCCTCTTATCTATATCTATATATAGCCTATTGGTTCTGTTTCCCTGGAGATCCCTGACAGTACGAGTACTGATACTGATACCTTTCTTCAAATAAGCCACATTGACAGGTTCCCAGTGGACATATCTTTTGTAGATGCCCCAATCAACACACTACAGATATGCAGAGAAAATATTTCAATGGAAATCTTGAAGGGTGTGATTTCAAGAGATTAATAGTACTTTTTCATATACTGTGTTTTTAAAATAATGAGCACGCATTATTTTTCCAAAACTAATAGAAGAAAAAAAAAAGAATTGTTAACTAGAGTTTGCTGGGGTGTAGAGAATTGAGATTTTCAAGTACTGTTGGTATAATTGTATATTGATAGAGCCTTTTAGAGGGCAATTTGACAATAACAATTCCAGAAATTTATTCTGCAGAAGCACTTGTACCTTTACACAAAGATATATGCTCAGTCATGCCCACAGTAGGATTGTTTGTGATGGCAGAAATGTAAAAAAAAAAAAAAATTACTTTTTGTGATCTGTTTTCCCTAGGTGAAGTTTTCTTATGGACCTTGTGCAGGAGTAGGCAAGCAATTCTATATTACGCAACCATTGAAAATAAGGGCAAGGAATAATTTTTTGTATATGGACAAAGAGAGAAAGTCACAATATATTGTTAAATAAAAATAGTAAGTTAAAAACAATATGTAGAGTGTGATCTCATTTAAAATTGCTATTTTTATATGCTCAGGAGAAAAATTCCAAAGGATGTAAACGAATTGGTTAGCACCAAGGGATTACAGAATTTTCACTTCTCGTTTTATAGATCTCTACATTGTAGGAATGTTTTATTAATGAGCATCTATTACTTCTATTACAAAGGGGAAGACAATGATTTTTTTTTTTTTTTTAAGAAAAATCCCAGAGAGAGAGGCATTGTTCCAGGGCTGGGTCTTGGGCCACGATTTAGACTCTGCCGCACAGCAGTGGGCAGGACCTCACTGAGCTGGAGCTTCTGAGTGGTTTGATTGACATTACTTGCCTGGCCTGGGCTTTCATGCATCTGGTATGGCTCAGCTGGGAACCCCCTTGAAATGTCCATGAAGGGGTCTCTCCTGCTGTGTGTGTGATATTGACCATTTCTTAGTTTTCTGTACAGCTGAAGATCCAAGAATGCTACTAGCTGCTGATTCAAGCTCTACTCAGCTCATTACTTCCTAGTTGTGTGAACTTGCATAAGTTACTTAACTTCTCTAGGCTGCCTACCTCAATGGTCGATTTTAAAGACGAAGTTAAAAAACATGTAAAATTCCTTCACAAACATTGCAACATAGTAGGGATGTAATAAATGTCAATTCACACCCCTCCCATTTCTGCCACGTCTTCTTTTTCTCTGTCCACATTCCCTGGCAGGTGGGTAATGCAGAGCAGTGGATCTCAATGGGCGCTCTACCATCCTCTTGGTAGCATTTTATAAATGGGGGGAGGAACAATTTTTGGTTGTCACCGTGATGAAGAAGCTACTGGCTTTGACTAGATCTGTAGGTAGGGTTCAGGAATGCCGGCTGTCCTGCAATACATGAGACAGTCCAGACAATAAAAAATTATCTTGCATCCCACATAGCATGTCAATGTCCCACAAGCTCTTCCTGTAAGTTAAAAACCTGTTTATATTATCTGAGTCTAGAAGCTAATTCCATTTTATATAGCAACACTACACTTCCCAGGGGGAAGATCATATTTTATTTTGTTTGGACGTTACCACTGTTTTTGAAAATCACATTCTGACAGTAGCACCGCTTTGCATGCTATTTGAATCTCCAAAGTAGACACGCCTCTAACCATCCGTCTTTGTAGTTGTCACAACTTGCTTTGGTGCACAGGTACAACCATCTGACTACACTATTATGTCTTCTAGAATGCTCATTCCTAAGCATTTACATAATGAAATCCATCTAATCTATTATAAATTATTTTCTTCTTACTTCTCTTTTATATTAGTTTGTACCTTATATTGATTTTTGAAACTATGTGTAGGTAGATTATATTATTCATGACTTTTATTTTCGAAACATAAAGGTAGCTTTACAAAATAGTTGTTACAAAAAGAGGACATGCCAGAGTCTAAAAGATCATAAAGTTTTTCAATTGCAGCAAGAACCCTAGAGGAGAACATCTGTCCTGTGAGGCAGGGTGGGTTCAGCAATTGCATGCTTTCTATTGTAGAATAGTGACATTGACAGAAATCCAAGTAGCTTACTGTTCCCATTTCCACAGGGATTATAAGCATTCAAGATAACAGCCATCATTGGTCCGTCTGGAGCCAGAACCAGGGAGGCAACAGAGCCTAGAATAACTCTTATGAGGAAGGGTCCTGTCCAGTAAGAGAAAGTGAAGAATCTTGCTGTCCTTTCTAGTTTGTCAAACCGGAAGGCAAGAGATATCTCATGAGGGTGTAGATAAAGTGAACGGCAAGAAGCCAGAGAGGCAAGCACACTGAGGGGCTTGGTTGGGGAAGTTGGTAGGTGGTGGATGAAGTAATAATGTGGACAGGGAGTAGGATGAAGAATGTGGAACTCTGTTTTGGCCACAGCGTCTCTTTAATATGTGGGCTGGGCCCCTGGATTTGCATGATCCTACTTAACATTGAATACATGTTGCATGGTTTCTTCCTTCCTTCACAGACTCACTGAGAACATCAGCGTAGGATGAGCCATAGTAACCATGGTTTTGTTTCCACACTTTTCCTAATTATGAGGAAGTAAATGATGTCCTAGACCTCCTAATGAGCTTCAGGCTACGAGAGTTTGCAGAAGTAAAATAATAATAACAACAAGGAGAAAAGGCAGAGTGAATAATGTAAAAACATTAATTCCATAGTCTAGTTTACTTTAAATCATGAACCAAATTTGAAGGCAAGATTTGCTTAGGATGATGTGCAAAATGGGTGCCCTGTGCCCAAAGAATAATGCACTGATTCTGTCAAAAAGTGAGGAACTATATCTGGAGGAGAGAAGGATTAAAAATAATTCTGAAGGAGGAAGTCAGAAAGGAGTCAGGAAGACATTTTATGCAGATGAGAAGCGAAGGTTTATCAAGGATAGAAATCATAAGACAGGATATGTTAGGTGACCTTCTGAAGTATTTAGTCTGTGACACATTTTGAGCTTGAAGATCAGGAGCATCCAACCTGTCACTCATCAGACCTGTCATCTTATGATATATAGATATAGATATATAGACAGATATAGATACAAATCTATAGATAGATAGAGTATAATATATTATTATAATATATTATACTACATTATAATATAATAATATACCTCTATTATTCTATATTATATCTATAATATAGATATTATACAGAGAGATATTATATATGTTCACACACATGTTCATATATGATAAATATCGATAGAAAAATGTACATATCAATTCATTTGTGTAAAATTAAATCTTGCTGACCTAAGATATGCTGGGATACAACTGGTATACAAGCCGGGCACAGCCCTGCACTCTCAGAGTTAATCTGGTGAGGCACTTCTGCTGATAAATGAGCAATAACCACACAGGCCCATGGTGGGGAAGCACGGTAGCTATACGAGAATCTTGGGAGGGCGCCTATCCTAGTCCTGGGCAGTCAGAAGAAATTATGTCTAAGCTGAGATCCAAAGAATGAGTTGGGATTTGCTGGAGAATGAGAGTGACAGAAGGACAAGAAGATTATGTCCTACAGAGGCAACAGCATGTAGAAAGACCCAGAGAGAGTAAAGATTCTCCAGAGAGGTAACAAGTTCGATGTGTAGAGACAAGTGGAGTGGAGTGAGGAAAAGGCAGGCCACAAAGGTGAACTGCAACCAGATCATCACAAGAACTTTTAAGCGTTTATACATCCTAAGAGCAATGGCAAGACTTTAAAGGCTTATGTAGCAGAGCAACAGCAGCAGATGAACTAACACAGCGGCTGCAGTGTGGAGAATGGATTAAAAGGAAATGAAACAGAAATGTATTATTTTAATATATTTCTTCAGTTAGCATATGTTGCTCACCTACCATCATTCTCTTCTTTCTGACTCCCAGCTCTTAACTGGCCAACGTGAACCCAACACACCGCTCTACTTGAAGCATTTTTTTCCAATGGATGTGCCAATATGTCTTGATTAACATATTAGGAAAGAATGAAACAAGAGCTGTAAATAATAAAATGAGAAGGGTATAATTGATGGAGTCACTTGAAGCAATGAGAAAATAATTTTAAGTGCAAGAGAAAGTGTTAGCTTCCCTGGTAGATCCAGGACCTTAAAGAACCTTGTATTTGTAACACAGGTAACAAATAATTATAACTCAAAGCAATAAGAAACCACTTTTAAAGGAATTCTAGGAAGGCTTCATGGAGGAGGTGGAATTGTGTCTGAATTTTTTTTTTTTTAAGGATAGATAGGGTTTCAATAAACTGAGATTGGGAAGCAGGGTAAGAGGAAAGCAGCAGAGTATTTCAAGGGGAAGGATCCTCCTGAAAAAGGAGAGGAGAAAGACACAATAAGGGTAAAGTATAACTTTTGTTTGGAACTGTGGGCATAATGGTGGACAAGTGCGGGACTCTGACTGTACCCACTCGTGGCATCCTGAATGGAAGGGCATTAAAGTCTTGGAGCATTAGGTGGAAGGACTCTAAGCTCTGCTGTAGGAAATCTCACCTTGCTGTGACAAGTGAGATAGACTAAAGTCATGCAGGACTAGCAGCAAGGAGACCAACCTGGTTTCCATAGTCCAAATACACATGAAAAAGGCAGCAATTTGGTGACTCTGTGAATATTGAAAAGAAAGGGTATCAGAGAGACTATGAAGTGAGGGAATCTATAAGGAAAGTGAGAGAGAAGAATCTCTCAGTCCTTGGGCATGATCGTTGAAAATGGGCCAATGATCCTCGCCCTACTGCGGAAACTGTGGGGATCATGCCAAACCAACTGAAATGTCAGCATAAGTATTAGCATCTACTAGGAATGTGAGTACTAAGTCATACCACCCTTATATTCAACACAACACAGAGCATGGAGGCCATTAGGTGGTGCTTGTGAAAGAGGTTGGTGAGAAATGTTTTCTTTGACTACTTGGCTTTGGTGCTGTTAAAAAGCAGAGCTGGAAAGCTATTATTAGTTGTCCAGGGACTTATTTATCTTGCTTATATGAAGTAATAGCTAACCATCTTAATGGGTTTGAATAAGCCCCAAACAGTTCTCTGATTCTGAAAAAAGCTAGTGAACTCATATGTAGGTAGGCACATTGGGTGTCTTGATATAAATTAGCACGTAGAGCCACAAACAAATCATTTATTTTCTCCATGATAGTTTTTAGTAACTCTGCACATGTTCCTCTGCCTTTTATCACTGGCTAAACCTTGGCCAAGGAGAATCCAAAGTAATATATCCAATATAGGATTCCTTTTGATATACCTAAAGCCTGTGTGGAAAACTTGCAGAGAAATACTTACAGAGAAAAATAAAGAATAAGCAGATTTCAGGGCTCTACTGAGTAGGAAGCTTTAAAACTTGATTTCAGTATAATTCCTATAATAAATATCCTCTTCCTATAATAAAATTATTATATAATTCCTATAATTGGAGGAATTATATAATTCCTCTTTCATATAATTCAAGGAATCTCTTCAATTCCTATATTAAAAATCTGATAGATAGACAGACAGACAGATAGATGATAGATAGATATCCTATTGGTTCTGTTTCTCTGGAGAGCCCTGATTAATAAACATCATAGCAAATAAAATGGAAAATAGGTGGAGTTTTGGCTTTTTTTAATGCCTGGAAAACGGGAGAAGAATAAGTGGTTACAAAAGATATTTTAGATAAAGCAGCACCATAATTTGAAGCCATGCCGCATATGAGAATGAGGAGCTGGGTGAGAAATGTGAGGAAATCGATGCTACCACAGAACAGATGAAACATTTAGGCCAGTAATGAGTGTTAAGGCCAGTACGGGGTAACTAAATTTAGAGATGTGAGGCCACAGGATTTAACTAAAAGAAATTACTGTTAATCCCAAATGGATACCCAACTAGAGGGTAGTCAGATGGAGGAAAAAAATGTTAATGGAAGGCAAAGGAATAATGAAATTACAAAGAGAGATATAGGGGTGGAGGTATGAAAGAGGAAAGAAATAAAATACAGCTGGACCTCAGAAGATACTCAGAAGTATGTAGATGAAAGATAAATTAAATTTGAAAAGCATGAGTAAAGGCCAGAATTGCTCTGGTATTTTTAGAACTCTTGCTGCTTTTTCTTGCTCTGAGAAGTATGAATTGTGGACCCTTAAGATTGTTTTGAACATAGCATAATAGATGGGGGGAGTCCAGGCTTCAGCACACAGCACCTCTGTCTTGTCAGCCATTCATGAGAAGGACAAAGGTGGTGCCCTGAATGCAGGGGAGGAGAAACTGATGGATAAAAGACATCACAGGAAAGATGGAGACAGTAATGGGAATAATGATTAAAGAAACAGAGGAAATAAGTGTGGGGAGGGAATAAACATTTATTTCCTAATATGAACCAGATGCTCTAACTACATTATCTCATCAACCTTCACCAGAGCCCTGAGGAGCATCCATCACCATTGCCCTTTTATGACTGAAGAAACAGGAGGTTAAGTAACTTGTCCAAAAACGTATACCTACATTGAAGCTGAGACTATAGTCAGAACCTAATATCATAACACTTGTCTCCTTGATATGAAAAAATTGCCATTTGTAGGATAGACGAAACAAAAGGAGAAAAACTAAAGTGAAAATTATTAAATAGAGGAAATCCTAGAAATGTGATGTTAAGAACATTATAACAAGCCACCAATGGCCAAAGTCAAGAGTGTCATTGGACTTTTATGAGAAATGCCCCTAAACTACTCAGGAAATGATAACGATCTAAAAAAATTTAATTTTCACATATAGAATGCCGGGAAGAGACGTGTAGTATCAACTGAGACATAGTATGAAAATTGTAAATAATGAGGAGAATGTTGTGTTTCCACTGGCATAAAAATATGGCCAGATTGTGGCAACAGTTCAAGTGTTTTAGGAAGAAGAGCCCCCTGGAGAAGACCCGTCTTTCCTCTCCCTTCCCCCAGTTCCTTCTATCAGCCAGACCTTTCTCAGCGACTCAGATTTGGGGAAATAAAAACGGCAGGAAATTCATCGTTTGCTCTTGGCAGCTCTTCCTTTCTTTTCAGGCCACCCCACACACACATTTTCCATGTGATCTATCTATTAGAATATGTATCCACATCTCACATCCTCAATAAATACTTTCAAATAAAAGAACTACTAGCTATTCGTATGAAAGTATCTCCTTCTCAAGAGATTGTCTCAAACACCATTACTTGAAGTCCACGTCAAATGAATAAATCAATAAAATGTAAAATGTCTCTTCTCTGGACAAAACACTTCTGAAAATTGTTTATTTCATGAGAAATGCCTGACGGATGGTATGAGTAGTGGTGAGGCATTCAAAACAGTACAAAGTTTCCTGCTGTTCTGTCAGATGTTTCCACTCTCTGTTTCATCCATTAAATGCTGACTTATTTTTCCTCCACAAATTTCAGTTTGGCTTTTTAAAAATAAATAATGCTTTGGCTATTCATTTAAGAGTTGCTTATACTATTACTGGGACTTTCACATGACATAGAATAAGTGGTTGGAAGCACCTCCTATCACGTAAATATCACAACACATAGGCTATGAGGCTCATCACTCAAGGAGCATTGATTAAATTATCTATGATCATTGAAATTATTAAATTCAATGTGTAGATTGGTACATAAGTAATATTTAAATATGTTTAGTTGAAGAAGATTACTGTTAAGTTCTAAACATCCAATCAGTCAATAGCAGATTTGTTAAAACAATACCCATAGAAAATTATATTACCTTAAGGATAGTTCTGTTAGGCTATCTTTGGGTAAACAATGAATAGTGTTCTTATTGAGGCCCACTCCACTTCATGACTGTGAATTGATAAACGCATGAAATTGAAGTATTTGCATGTTCATCGCACATGTGTGCACACACACACAACTTTCAACAAGATATTGTGTAAGATGGTCCTACATGACCCAGATGTTCCAAGCCCTACTACATACTTCTCTCTCATGCAGTTTTGTTCACTTCCTCCTTTTGAATCTTTTGAAGAGCAATTTTGGATTGAAAGGAACAATGAGCTTCTAGAAGAAGACCTGTAGAGATGTGGACGGTAATGTTTAAATGGGCATTTCAGATGACAAGTGTGTCATGTTTTTATTCTTCTTGCTGAGTCAGATCCTTTATAGAATTGAGTGACTTGGCATGTGCTGATCTATAGTAGAAACTGAGATTTATATCACTCTATCAGAAAGACTATAATCTCTAAAAAGAAACAAGAAATAGGAAAGATATTTAAGTGAAAGACCCCAATTAAAGGCAAAAAACATATCTGCTGAAAATCAGAAGAACGTTTTCAAGGTTGTTCTGGAAATAAATTGGCTCTATTTGGCAATCTCACAAAATGGAAAGTACTGCAGTATCTCCTGCCAGTTTTCTTGTGGAAACTGACCAATACTAAATAAGAAACAAACCTCAAACTCCTTTGCTTTGATTTTTTGTCTGACCAGGAAACCAACTTAACGAATTATTTTATTTTTATAGAAGAGATTTGCAAAGTAGATTGCCATCTGTAATTGTTTTTTTTTTTTTAAACACAGCCCTCAGTAGCATAATTGGCTAAAATTTTGTGGTTGATAGAATACTAATAGTAATTACAAACTGAAGAGAAAACTGGGATATTGAAATTTGAGTGATTTGAAGCAGCATTTTTAAAGTGGCAGCAAAATAATTCTGCTTCTCAGACTTACCTTCCAGGTTTCTTTCCCCCAGAATTCAAATTTGTGACAAGCATGGGAGTTTTCAGCTTTGTAGAGTTAGCTTTCATTAGGGGATTAATGGGGAGGCAGACTGGAGGAGGAGGCAGAGAGAGAGAGAGAGAGGGAGAAGCAATTTAAGCATGCTGCCATGTTCAGAGTGGACATAGAGGTTCAAAATAGACTTCTACGTCACATTGTCCTGACTTCCATGGAATGTTCTAACAGTCTTAGTAGAAGAAAGAAAGTGTGATTCCTTCTTCTTCTGAGGCTAGCTACCTACTTTCCCACATCCATTTAAGAGTATGTATTGAGTATTTAGTTGCCAATAATTACACAGTTAATATTAGCCTGAAAGAGCAATTTCATTACCAATGGTGAATACCATCACTAAAGAATGGCGTTCTTAGGTTCTGGTCCTTTGTTCTGCTACAAGGGTTAAAATACAATTCTGCTGAGCCTAAATGCTCTCTTGGAGCAGGAAAGATAGGACTATCAATTATCTTTTATGACTTATTTTGGTCAGATATGCTAGTTAGCTGTAAGATTTAGCTCAATCGCTCTATTCCCTACTGCACCCGATGTTCAGCAAAAGTTGCAAATGTCACTAAACTAAGACACAATCCTCACATATTTTCCATTAGATCATGGTTCCCGTTGCCCCTAGAATAAGTCACAAATGCCTTTCCAAGCCATACGAAACCTTCTACAATCTGGCCCTCCTATCTCCCTAATTTCATCTCATACCCTGCTCCTCTGCTCTTCTCTAGCCATGCTGGTCTTATTTGTTTTCCTATAACACTCTAAGTCATTTTATGCTGTTATTTTATTTTATTTTTGCACTTGCTTTCCCTCTATCTGAAACGCTCTCACTTCAATCTTCATGGCTCAGCTCAAATGTTTCTTCACAGTGACTTTCCCTGACCTTCTTAATTACTATTACCTCACCTTGCTTTATTTTCTTCATAGCACTTTTCTTTATTTATTGACTTGCTTATTATCTATCTTCTGTTGCTAAAATGTAAAAAACACAAAAGCCCGACCTCATTTCTCTTTTCCATTGCTATGTTTCCTGTGCCTATGACAGTGTCTGGCAGCTAGTTGTTGAATAAATGATTGAATAAGAGACTGCGGAAAAAAGATCCTTGATTGAGATCTCTGTTCATGAGGCCTCTGGTTATTGGAGACTTGTATCTAGTCTCCGTTTTTTATGACCTGCCAGTTAAGTCACTCAGATCTTAGATATTTCCCCAGATTTGGGACTTCCATCTTGCTCCACTTTCTGGTCTTTATATCCTCCTAGCTTTGTTCATCTAGCTGGACCCAGGTAGGCCAACTTAATTTCTTGCTGTGGTCTCTAATGCCCAAGGCAGCTATGGGATAATGGGAAAATATCTTGGATTTGAGTCTGACTCTCCCACCACTCTGTGACCTTTGGGCACATCATTCAAAAAATTAAACCTTTCTGAACCAGTGTTTTCTGAGAGGCTGGATGTGGGTGTAAGAGAAAGGGAGAAGGAGCCTCCCAAGTGTTTGACTTGAGTAAACAGAGCTGTATTGACTGAGATGGAGATAAATGCCGGAGCAGCAGGCTTGAGGCAGGGGAGATTAGCAGCTGCATTTTTGATGTGTTAATTTCCAGACAACAATTAGACATATAAATTTAGAGGTCATGAAGGGAGCTGCCATATAAATCTAGACATTTGGAGAGAGATATGGGCTAGAGGTACAATTTTAGAATAACTTTAAAATATTTGGGAAATATTTAATGCCTCAAGACTGGATAAGATCACTTACCTGTCACCTACAGCACAGAAAGAAAAGAGAAGTGGCCCAGAGCCTGAGGCCTGGGTGTACAACATTTAGAAGCTGGTGAGTTGAGGAGCAGCTAACAAATGAAGGGCCAATGAGGGTGAAGAAAATCCAAGAGAATGTGAAGATATGATAAGTTTCCTCAGTAATTTATTTTATATATATTAACTTAATAAATATTTACTAAGCATATAATCAGTGCAAGTCACTTCAGGGTAACAAAATGAATGAGACTTGTCGTGAACACTGCCTTCAAGGTGATTCCAGCCTAGAAGATGGATAAATGTCTACACATTGTTCAAATGCAAGGTAAAGCATGATAAATAAGTCACAAATAATAATATAAGATTTCAAAAGTGTGGTTACTAAATACAACGTGGTATCCTGGATTGGATCCTGGAACAGAAAAGGACATTAGTGGAAAAACCAATGAAATCCAAATTAAGTCTATAATTTAGTTAATAGTGTTGTACCTTTGTAAATTTCTTAGTTGGGACAAAAATGCCATTGTTATTGAAGAATTAATCTCCAGGGAAGCTGAGTGAGGGGCATACAAGAATTCTCTGTAATGTTTTCCCAACTTTTCTGAAAACATAACATCATTTTTTAAAAAAATGTAAAGAGTATGGAAATTTAGATGAGAAAGACCTCGATAGAGGAGGGCTACATGGGGAAAAACCTCATGGAGCAAGCATGGTTTGTCTTGGGTAGGTGGGATTAATACAGGAAACTAAAGAGGAGAGGCGTTCTAAGCAGAGGCAAAAACATTTACAAAGGCAAAGAGGTACCGTCTTAACTATCCAGAAGACGTCAAGGAGCAGGAGCTCCTCCAACAAGTGGTTGTAAGTGTGGTTTAGAACGATTTGCCTGCCGGACTCAGAACTGGAGGGCCAATCACTACATCTAGGATTTTGCATCATGTCCCCAAACTTCCTGTCATTAGACACTGAACCCAGTTCCCCCAGAGACGATCTGTCCCCATCTAGTGGATCTCATTTTCTTCCTTGACCCATGATGGCAGACACATGACATATTCTGACAGCCATTTTGACCCAGCTGTTTTGACATGGGATTACTTTGACATCGCCTTACTTATAGTTATTACAATTTCAATCCAAATGCCACTTAAAAAAATAAAGAAATCTCCCTTTGTTTCTCAAGGACTCTTGAGCATTTTACTGGAGGAGCCACTCAGTACTTACCACTTTCTGCCTTAAAGTAAACCAGTGCCTGAAAAAAGACACAGAGCTGCAATGGGGAAGCACTCAGGGTCTCTAGTTGCTGGTCTATTACCTAGTGGTTGCATAAGGTATGACCATAGCCATCTTCGCTGACTTTTCTGAATTGATTCCTCAGCATTGTGATGCTAGTAACTTAAGCATTGGGTTGTAAGTATGTAATGAAGAGAAACATAGTCCAGTGCCTGGAATAAAAGAAGTTTTTAATAGATGTTTGATATTATTCTCAAGAAGTTTCTTCCTAGGAGGAGAGACTGAGAGACCGTGCGTATTCATCGTGGAATTCCCCATAACACAGCATCTTACGCCTATCAAGCTGAATTGTCTTACGAAAAGGTGAATGGCCTCTCAAGATATCTTTCAGTCTCTCTTGAGAATTGTATTGTATTGCTAGTCTTTCGTGTATAGAAATTGTAGTGTTTTGTACTGTAGATATCTTAGCATGAAAGGGCTCTCATTGTACAAATTTTACATAAGAAATTAAAGATCAAAGGGTTAAGAGATTTGCTCAAGAGTATACAAGCTGGCTGGTGGCCATGCCACTCCTGTGAGATATTTCCTATTTCACAAAAGGTAAGCCAACGTATATTAAGCATCTAGTCTGTATCAATCACCGTCACGGGTACTTTCAAATAAAAATTTTAAATCAGCACAAAGAGAGAATTCTTAAATATGATCTTAGTATTTGGATGTTACTTTCTGCATTTCGCCAGTTTCAGCCCTGACTACTGAATTGTGTTTTCATCGTGAGCAGTTATAGTTGGATGCCCTGACCTACAAGTGGATTGGCCCCCTTTTAGTTTGCTATCTAATTTGATTAAGTTCCTGAGGTCACTTGACAAGTTCCAGATTGCAAACAGAGCCTCCTTTACTCACCATACCTCTTTCCTTAATCATACCTGCTTTCTCTGCTAGCCAATGACCGACAAACTCACCATAAGATAACTCCCGTCACATTTGATGAATGATATTGTTCAGGGTAAAAATATCTGCTTCTTCATGGCGGTGAAAATCGTACCTAATTCAGATAAGATATAATGTCACAATACACGATAAACATGACAATATATGGTAAAGGAACGGCAAATTTCCCTAGTGCTTTTAATGCAACGTTGTGTGATGGTGTGCTTCATTTCTATAATTAGAGGTGGACATTTGTCATACATATAAGCTTACCATATCGTATGTATATGAGCTTGTCATATATATGATATATATATATAAGATTACCATAACTGAATTTTTTCTTATTTGAACACACTAAAAAATATAAACAAAACTTGAGGGGTCGGCCCGGTGGTGTAGTGGTTAAGTGCGCCTGCTCTGCTTTGGGCGGCCTGGGGGTTCGCAGGTTTGGATCCCGGGCACGGACCTATGCACCGCTTATCAAGCCATGCTGTGGCAGGTGTCCCACATATAAAGTAGAGGAAGACAGGCAAGGATGTTAGCCCAGGGACAATCTTCCTCAGCAAAAAAGAGGAGGATTGGCAACAGATGTTAGCTCAGGGCTAATCTTCCTCACACACATTCACACACACAGAAATATATAAACAAAACTTGACGTGTTAGCCACAATACTGAATCATTGGAATGCGTGTCTTTATTTTTTTCTATCATATTTGTAAATTAACAATATTTTATAAAAACCTACATTTCTATTTAGACTTAATATGAAACAGCACTTGGAGTTGAGACAGTAAAAATCTGAATATGGTGGAAAACTATATTAAAATATTTTTAAAAATTGTTTCTGATAAACTTTTATGGAATTTAGGGCTTGTGATATGTAATTAACTATTTATACATAGTAATTTAATAATTATAGACTTTCCTTTTATATTTTAAGAGCTATATGAATGGTTTAGTGTACGAGATGAGGAACACGGATCTCTTTTTTCTATTTAAGCTGAGCGCTATTACATGCTAAGTTCTTCCATTTGATGGAGGTAAAACCTGTTTGCTCAGTACTTCCTCTTTCCTTCTAAAGAATTACGTATTTTTCAATGAATTTATTACAAATATTTATTTTATGCTTGTTAATTTTCTATTCATCTCATACTGTGCTATGTTTGGGCCACTGGGTCCTCATATGGATGTTGGGGTAAATGGGTAGATGGAGATTTTTATTGAATTCTGAACCTTTCTAAGTTTCATGAGAATTCCCTTTATTACTCTTCTGCATGACAATTTTATCCTTTGCGATATGGGCTGCTCGCAGAAGAAATAACTAGGGATATGAACAGAGTAAGAAAAGATTGTTTTTTAAAACAAGTATTTTTAAATGTATGAATGTCTTCTATCAAATAATGCCATGTAATTGGTGTCTCAAAATATTA